>NC_136889.1:4289993-4402493 GCF_949152265.1 Phoxinus phoxinus | reverse complement strand
TCTGATTTCTGAAGGATCATGTGACGCTGAAGACTGGAGTAATGATGCTGAAAATTTAGCTTTGCATCACATGATTAAATTAAAATTAAAAATATATGATAATAGAAAACACTTATTTTAAATGGTATTTCATAAATATTACTGTTTTTACTGATCAAATAAATCCAGCCTTGGTGAGCGTGAGAGACTTCCCGATCCCAAACTGGCTTTTTTACGTGTATTGAAAGCAATTATTGATGAACTGCTGTAGATTGACACATCTCTAAAGCGCAGACACCACAGACCTCTGGCTTTTGGGTGGTATTGAGCGGATTTCTTCTGCGCCGTTGGACACGGACGGTCAGGCCAGTTAAAGGTCACTAGATTTCATTCCCAACATAAACAAGAACAGGATCCCAGTCAAATACAATCTATAAAGGGTTTTAGAGAGAGAGAGAGAGAGAGAGAGAGAGGGGCAATTTGTTTTATAAAATGGTTTGAACTCTCTCCTGATCTTCCAGTGGCTCTAAACAGTTTCTGTTACACCACTGAAGAGATCGCTGTGCAGAAAAACGTATTATTATTATTTTTGGACAGTTTCCTCTAAACCAAGAATTCACGCTGAGCAAATACATAAACATTAGCCTTTACTTGCAAGAAAACTTTACTACCAAAAACTTTCTACTCACATTTGCATTAAAAAAGCTCTCTGGCAGGCGTGAGATGTCTCTGAAGATTTTCTCTCCTCTCCCCCGATGAAGATCAATAAAGCTCATATTCCTGCATTCACAATTACTGTTCACCAATACACAATGTAAGATTGACATGGGTTATGCAAATGTGGCTGCAACCTGTTATTCTTTAATTAATACAGTGCCGTACAAATGACACATCTCGTAGAACAGTAAACTCACTCACATTAACATTAACTGTTGTCTGCATTAGCTAGTTTGGAGTCTGTAAGATTTATGTTTTTGAAAGATGTCTCTTATGCTCAAGCAAGACTGCATTTATTTGATCAAAAATACAGTAAAAATATTGTAATTGTATTGTAAATATACGTAATACTGTGAAATAGAATCACAATCTGATTTCTATTGTAATATATTTTAAAATGTAATTAAAAAACGGAATTTTCAGCATTATTACTCCAGTCTTCAGTGTCACATGACCCTTCAGAAATCATTCTAATATGACAATTTGCTGCTTAAGAAACAGATTTCAGAATGATTTGATTAATAGAAAGTTAAAAAGAACAGCATTTATTTGAAATAGATTATTTTTCTGTAAAAATAGCTGTATATTTTGATCAATTTAATGCATCCTTGCTGAATAAAATTATTAATTATAAAAAAAAAAAAAAAAAAAGAAATATCTCACTGACCCCAGACTTGAGTACAGTGGCGTACATCTGATAAAATATTTTTGGACCAAAAAATCATACAAATATATTTGTCCAAATATCTTTGTCTATTTGTCCTTTGTTTATTTTAGACTATATTATTTAGCTGTTTTTACTTACATATTTGTGATAAAAAAAATATAGTTATTCTTCCATCTGCACTAGGACAGATTCCTCTTATTTCTTATACTTAAAGTTTAAACTAAAGAAAAACATCTGATGGTAAATGTTCAGTCATTAGAGGATGCGTGAGTTATGACAGATGTTTAACGCATCATTGCAGTTCCTTACAGGGTTATAGATCATCTGCAAATGATCTTTATTTACCTTTTTAATGTCATTTTTGACTCATTTTTGATGCTTCATGAGTTTTTATTCCCTTTTCCTCCAATTGTCTTGACTTCCAATTGCATTTTTTTGTTGCGAATCAGTGTATGCGTGAATAATCTGAGATGATTGCGTGCGTACTGAAGAATATATGTGCACAAGAGAACACAAACCACACACATTCTTCACCTGAAGACCGGTCTCAATCGCACATGTACCACCCAGCGTGAGAACATTCTTCTGTACCTTCTCAGTTTTACTCCTTCTCAATCTTTCTCATGGTTCAGGCGTCTCCAGCTGTTTCTAATACTCCTCTCAGTCATGCTGGATGCTTTGGAGCTATATGATTACAGCTGTGTGTGTGTGTGTGTGTGCTCTAGCCATATGTTCCCATCTGGCTCCATCCCAGGGGAAGTGGAGCCACTCTTAAAGAGCTTGGCTAAGGTCTGGTGTTTAGCAGCTCTGGGCTCGCTGTGTTCATTTCTGCGTCGGTGGAGTCTGGGCGCAGTAAAGCATTTGATTGATGGATGAAACAGGAAATTGTTTTTCTTTCTTCCATTGGGTTTTCCATACAGAGAGATGCTGATTCAGTGGTCCGTTAAAGCCAGAGTTGGCCTAATGCCACTTAGCTCTTGTGATGACTGGAGAGGAGTCTAGAAAAGTGTGTGTTTTCATCTGGAAGATAGTTTGTTCATCTGCAGTAGGGCTTTAAAACATTCCCTGTCGAATGTTAGAAGAATGGCATGCGGCAGATGTTTTTGCGATGTTCATGAAACATACACGCTGTCAACGCCTAGTGCGTTTGAACATAGCTAACATGCGTTGGTCTGGCGGTAACAAATCTCATACTCGAGGGGGTGAAAGAGTTTGTGTCATTAAACCAGATGTGATTATTCAGGGAAGTTGCTGACCTTAACTAACTTGCTTAGTTTCTCTTCTCCAGATTCTCTTGGAAACTCTCGGTCCTCAAAGTCTCGGTCCTCAAAGCAGCTTTACAGTGATAAACAGGAAAATAATGATTAATGATGCAAATTCTGCTGTAAAGCATCTCTAAAAAAGACAACAGTGTCATTAGTGTCAGTTCAGTGTTGATTCAGTTGAAGGTTCAAGAATTGTGTAAAGTTCATCAATTATGAAATGAGTTCAATTCAGCTATAAAGCAGCTTTATAAAACAGTGCTGTCATCATCCAGCTCAATTCAGCTCTCATCCAATAGTGTCAGTGCAGTCAAATCAATAATATTACTGAATATTAAGTGTCCCCTACTGAGCAAGCCAGAGACGACAGTGGCAAGGAACTCAAACTCCATCGGTGACATAAACCCCAAATGTGTAACATAAACCCCAAATGTGCATTAGTGAATTTTCTTTCCTATATGGGTACAGATGAAATTACATTGTTGTTAAATATTTAGTGTCAGATTAATACATGCAGTGTGATTCACTTCCCCTATGGAGTCGTTTAGTAGATTTCACCGTCAGGAAAACACATGTCACCTAACTGTGTTTAGCTCTGGATAAGCTCTGTTTTGTTATCAGTGTGAATCCGACACTCAAACCCCATGTAAACACACAGCGCTCAGACAGACAGACTGCTGAGAATGTGCTGCCGTCACATTTAAAGTGTCCTGTAAATATGTTTGTGGCGTGGTTTGCGTTTTTAAGTCTGCCAAATTGGGTCACGGGTTGAAGTGGCGGCATATTTTCACCGGGTGATTCACATGTGGAACATTCTGTGAGTGTGGGGGAACATGGTTTGAATATTTTGAAATGAATCATTTGAGGAGGAATGAATGGAGTTCTCGAGGGGGTTTTGTGGTGGCTCTTTCATTCCCCTTAGATCTAAGAGTGTGACATTTCAAGATGGTTTCCAACCGCTTTCTGCTGTGGTTACAGTCGTGCCCACTGTATCTTTGTCTTTGAAATATGATAGATAGTAGGAACATAGTTCTTATAGAGATTGTTAAAAAAAGTATAATACAAATGTTCCCCCTAAAATTTAAAATGCAGTCCTCATGTCATTTAGTTTTTTAGCAGGGCACAAAAAAAATGTAGGGTATTAAGATACTTTTTAGTCAATCAGATCAAAAATAGATGTTCCCGTTCACACCTGGTGTTTTAATCCGTCTCTGTTGTCCACTTTCATTTCTTACGAAGACAGACTTTTGGTGCTTAAACATTCATGGAAAATCTTAAAATTTCAATCATGCATACCGTACTATACAAATATACTGGTGTGTCGAGTTCAGGTGCAACACACATCCAAACTTTTTTTTTGCGTGTGATCACAAATATTTAAGCTTTGGAAGACGAGAAGATTCTGAAAAATCTCTTAAAATTAGATTCTTAAAGATTTAATCTTTTGTGTTCCATGGAAGAAAGTCATGGGTTTAGAACATCATTTTTTTACATTTTTGGGGAACTGTTTCTTTAGAAGACACTTTTAATCCTACGCAGTGTGTATTGTAATCTTTCTGTAGAATCAAGAGCGAATCTCACATGTACTCTCACCGTTTGCCTTACCAGTCCGAACCCTGAATCACAACACAACCATCAGCTGAAGATGAAAGCCAAGAGGAAATGAGAGAAGTTTTTTGTGAACTTCCTGAAGACCTTTGTTTTGACCTTTAAATAGTGCTCCGACTTCCACTAGATCTTGTGATGTGAAATTAAACTTCCTCTTGTGATCAACTTAAAGGGGTCATGACATGGGTTTTTTTATTTTATTATTATGTTCCCTTAGGTGCAATTATAGTATTACTATAGTTTTTTTTTTACAAAAAACTTTTAAAATGTAGTGATTTATGACCTTTTCCCACCCTGTTTCTCATCCTCTGATTCAAACAGTCTGTTTTGGGGGTGTTTCCCCTTTAAGAGTTCAGTGTTAACGCCCACTGTTATGATTGGCTAACGTCAGTGCCTATGCATCAATTATTAACGCGCCCAGCCAGAACATTTGCGGATTCAGCGTATTTAAAAAGTAGTTTAAAGTTTTAAATACATTACTTACAGTTTGCGTCGTCGTTGTTGAGCCCAGAATAGTCGGCACGGACTTATCTTTGAGCAACAGTTTTCTGGCAAAGCCAGCATCATTTTGGGATTTGTTCTCAAAACAGTCATCCTTCAAATAGACTGGGACGTCCGCAAAAAAATAAAGTGCATCCACTGGATCTTTCGCAGCGTATTCAAAGATGTTGTTTGTCAGGACAGACAGCCAGGAACAGCACATCTGTGGCATAGTAATTTCCCTGTACACAGACCCACTCGCTGTCCGTCGACTGAACACTTGAGAGGCGCGCGATACGAAATGAGCGTAGTTGTCTTGCGCGTAAAGCGTAGTTGTCTTGTGCTGGAGGCGGTCATATGCAAACGCTGGTACGTCACTTCGTACCGTGACGTCACTTCTTACCATGGATCCAGAACGAGCTGTATTTAGAGCTTGATTAAATAAATGATTCGTTTATAATGGGGAGGACGTCTTAAGCTATGAAACTTGCAGGACGTTTTAATGGTACAAAGACCTCTTATATACCAAAAAAACAGGGTAAATTTGGTTTCTCATGTCATGACCCCTTTAAGGTATTCATGCTGCTTTACCCAGAGATGTCATCTTTAGCAATATACAGTATCTATATATATATATATAACTGTGGAAAACAATCTATTGTTATTTTAACTCGATTTTTCTGTTATATTTCTTGCATTGCCTTTTGAAACAGACAGTTTGACAACATTAGTGTGAGGTTGAGGTGCAGGGCTATATTTAGAGGATAGAAAATATTAGCTTTATATAACAACAGAAAGGAAAGTCCCCACCATGCCAGAAAAGTATGTGTGTGCGTGTAATATTTTAAGAAGTGAGATGTTTAAGGTCAGCGTGATGCTGCTTTCACACCCAGCATTGACTTTGACAACTCACTGAGTTGACGGAAGTCAAACAAAACACACTCACACAAACAACTGATATACACACACACACACACACTATATATATATACATGGGGCAAGAAAATATGAGAGTCACAAATATTTTGACAGCTCTAGATGTGTGAGGTCCAATATCTGCACATGAAGTTACTCAGTATCACACATTACTTCCACTGCCACTGTTTAATCACAGGGTTAAAGACAGTACGCTGGTTCTGTTCTTGTTCTGGACTGGAGAAAGACCAGTTTTTTTTTTGTTATTTTATCAAGCTAATCATGGTACAAATCACACATCTTTATTTCCTGGCTTACTATTAGTCCTTGTCCACTGAAATGATGCTGACATATTGCATCATTTACTGTTTAGAGAACTGAGACGCATTTATGTGCCATAGTTTCATCAAAATGGTTTTGTGAAGGGGATTTGAGAACTTTGGCTGACGGGATGAGTTCTATGTATCACCCCTAGCAACCGCTCTTAGCAACGCAAACATGCTTGATCTCATCGATATTGTTCATTGAAGCTATAGTAGAGTATTGTAGAGAGATCGAGTAAGTGTACCTGCATTTACAGTAGATATAGCATTTTCCTTCAGGTCAGTCCTATATATTCATAATAATAAAATAAAAAAACGTTTGAATGATATCTTGTCCTTTTAACAGTTAAGGGGTTTTCCCGTGCGTCATCTGTCAGTTGCGTCTTCCTTCTCCGTGATCACAAGTTTGAGTCCTTTCAATGTAAAAGTCTTCTGACTGACTCACTCATAAAGACAGTCTATAATGAAATTATGAAAAGACGAAATAATGTATGTAACTTCTGTTGCTGTTTACGGTCAGGGACTATTTTTTCCAGCGGAAGGAAGGCTTTTAGTGATTTTACTTCATGAAAGTTGCATAGACATATTTTTCGGCATTAATAATTGTATTGCGTGGTAACCCAGGCACTGCACCTCACGTGCTATACGTCGGTATGACGTCTTTTCTATCTACTTTTTGGACGTCCAATTTCGTTCCACTGATGGGGTTGTTTTGTTACGCCAGACGACGTCTTTTTTCGACGTCTGCCGCACGTCTAATGTTGACGTCTGTGGGACCTCTTTGTATGGGCTATTTATAATCCATATGTGGTCGGTTGTGGATGTCTTTCAACATCAAATTTAGATTAATTTTAGATGTCGTTTCATACAACTTCTATAACTGTAGTCCCATGTTTCAGAAGGGTGGAGGACATGTTTTCTGTACCATGTATTTACTCTTAATTTATGCATTCGGCAGACGCTTTTATCCAAAGTTTTAAACAAAGCATTACACATTTACATTCCTGTCAGTTCTTGCTTTCCCTGGGAATCAAACCCATGATCTTGGCGTTGCAAGCGCCAACGCTCTACTGTTCGAGCTACAGGAAAGCTGTATTTAACAGCAGTTATCACCTGCTGCTGAGACAATCAAATGCAGTTTTTGGAAAATGATCTTAAATAATTATAAATAATCTGTATTCATATGTATTAATCATGTTGATAACAACAATGTTGATATTTGTAAATAAAAAAATATTACATATTAATCATGTACATTTCCTACACCTGTCATAGACGTCCAAATGACGTCCAAAAAAATTACCCAGTTGAAAGGTCAAATGTTGAACGTCAATATGACATCCAAGTTGGGTCATGATTGGACGTCCAAATAGTGTCAAGAGATGGTCATGGACTGACGGACCCAATATAGACATGATCTCCACATCTGTCCGACGTCCAATGTTTAGTGGGTAGCAAAAGTGGATTGGGACGCCCTAACACCATGTCCTAAATACACGCGACGCCGCGACACGCGATAAAAGGATCTTTTCCATGTTAATCAGAGTTTTTGTCCTAACCAGCCGCGACACGCGACGATTCTATTTTAGAAACGGTTTCTATTTTTCTGTGACGTCGCGCTGTAACAACAAACACAAAGTGTGGCAATGATAGTCTCAGGTACTGTTTATGTGCTTTATTTAATGTTAAAAGCGTGTAATGTGACTTTGAATATCATTTAGTGCTCCATTATCAATGGATAATCCACCTTAGATCTTGAAATTATACAAATGGAAACAAAAACGTTCAAACTGTGAAGAAACAAGTGTATTATTTGACAAAGATTGTTTTAGTAACTCAGTAGCCTATGTATTTGAATACTGTTTAAATGGTGTAATATTTGTGAATTTGATTATGTAGCCTATACTTATCCATTTTCTTGCGATTGCCATCAAGATTACTCTCTGGTGCCGTCGTGCACTTGGCGATAGAGCCCGCCTACACGCTGTTCTGATTGGCTGTGGGTTTTGATTGATTTTTACGCATCTTGCAGTCGCGTCTAGTATGGACAGACAAATTATTTGTCGCTGGAATTTATCGTATCGCGTCTGGTTAGGACAACAGTGTAAGTGCACTTGCGCCGTGAGCTTTAGACCATGCACTTAGATCCTTAAAATAGGGCCCTTAAAGTCCACATGAAATCAAAATTGACCATATTTACTTTGTTTGCCTAAATTGATCGTTTTGTGGTGAACAATTCATCCATGCAAGTCAATCCACACAAAAAAAATGTTTGGCTTCGTAATCTTTAAACAAAATCTGAAAATGCCCCGTCCCCTCTGCATTGGAGAACCTTCCCTGATGACGTAGGTTTGACAGTTTTGGTGTCTCTTAACATCCGTAACCACGCCCCTCCAACTGACAGTAGACAGGCTGAATAAAAAACACCTACTTTTCTAGATCCAATCAGGTGCTAGTTGGAAAAAAAGCCACGCCCACTATTTTTCCTCATTTAGTATTCAGTTTCTCTCGGAAATACGTCACAACACTGAGATAAAGTCGGTTGCAACTTCCGGTTCACGCGGACTTTAATGTTAAATACGTGAAGAAGTAAAGGTTGGACGACACAAACGTGTTTTGGAGTTGGAGCCCACTTCAAACTTTAGAACATTTCCAGCCAAAATGAAATTAACTTTACCACGCAGATTTAACTAAATCCTCCATTTCCCCCTCTCGAAATAATCAAGTTTATTCACGCAATATACTACTTGATTCTCAAAATATTACGACTTTAATCTTGTTTTGCTACGACTTTATATTCGTAATCTTAGATTTATTTATTTTTTTACGTTGCGGTCCAGGGCTTTCGTAACTTACATCACTTACAAGGAATAATAAACAACAGGGGGAATTGTGATTGGTCACTTTCTATGTCAGTAGAAGTCTCTTATTATTGGCCAGAAAATTGAAAAGTGGACCGGAGTATATTCCAGTAGTCAGACTAGCCAGCATGAACCAGTCTGGACCAGCATGGGAAAGCATTCTGGTCTAAGCTGGTCTATTCAGCAGGGTGAAAGAGCAAAATGAACAATACAAGAGAGAGGTATGGAGAGAGCAGAGGTTGGAAATGAATGTGAATGGTGGGAAAGTAAGACGAAAGTAAGCAAAGAAAAAGAAAAAGTGCAGTGCAGTAGGAGGTTCATGGAGAGAAAGAGCTCTTTAAAAGGGGGTGTGAGAATGAAAGAGGGCACGAAAATGGGGGAATGAGAGGAAAGGGGGAGATTTAGTTCTGTAGTTGGGTGTGGGAATGCAAGGTCAGAGCTCTGCTGGAAGAAGAGGCTCTTGGCAGGACACAGCTGAACGGGATTGTGGGAATTTATACAGGATTAGTGGAGTGTCTGATGCTCTGCAACTCTCTCTCTCTCTCTCTCTCACACACACACACACACACACACACACACACACACACACACACACACACACACACACACACACACACACACACACACTGCCCCTATCCCTAAACCTACCCATCACGGGAAACATTCTGCATTGTTAATAAAACATTGTTTTTTATGTTTTTTAAGCTATTTGAATCATGAGGACTCATGAAATGTCCTCATAAACCACTTTTAAGTTGCAATACCAGTGTAATACACATGTCATTATACAAATTTGTGTCCTCATAAATCACATAAACAAGCACACACACACACACACACACACACACACACACACGCACACACACACCTTCGCTACAAACTAGGGCTATATATGATGACTTTAACATGTTTTTTTGGTCCTCTATGTTTCCTAAAGGTTGTGTCATCAGACTAGAAGGGTCTTGTGAATATGCAAGTGTTGTATTGGTGTCTTAAATTTCTGCTGCATAATTATTAGAGTTGTTATCACTATAAAAAAAAAAATCCGTAAATTTAACGGTAAAATACCGGCAGCTGTGGTTGCCAGTTATTTACCGTATAAAATACGGTAGCAACATTTTAGGTTTTACAGACTTAATTTTAAATTTACAGTAAAAAAAACATATTTCATTATCTGATATAGGGCCCTATCTTGCACCCAGCGCAATTGACTTTGTACACCGACGCATGTATCATGTATCATCATATTTTGCACCCGCGCACAGCGGACTTTTCCCTCCACAGACGCACGTCGGTAAATTAGGGAATGAACTTGCGCTCGCGGGGGCGGTTCAGCGAAAAGAGGAGCGTGTTCCGGCGCAAAACGTTCCCTGGTGATATTTTCCAGTTTTAGAAAAGCATTCCGCCACTGACCAGGAAAAACAGTCTAAAGACAGTGGCGCGTTGCACGTTAGTGATATGGTATTTTAAGGGCGCATGCTTGGCCATAATGTAGCGTGTTAAGGCGCATACACTTTGATTCTCTAATAATTATAAACAGACGCAGCAGTTTTCATTTTTGCTAATCATACATTAATACAAGAAAAAATATTACCACACGAGGGAAATCATTGTTGTGTCCGTGAAGATGTGAAAAAAATCTATCTAGATAAAAAAAAAAAAATCTAGATTAGATTACACATTTATCCAAATTATACGCCTGTTTAACCGAAGCTAATTTGGGTGGGTTTCTCCCATCATCCCCAATGTCACTTCTCTGTGTTTTACGGCCCTGACGAGAACGTCGGCCTCCTCGGCTGTGAACCGCTCCTGGCGTGCGCTGGCAAATCCACCGTTATAATAGCGATCTGCCATGGAACAAGCGCGCCGGCTCTTAAAGGGAATGTGAGAGGACGCTCTGATTGGGTTTTTTTTCACGTTACGCCCAAACCACACCTATGAATAATGAAGCTACTTCAGACCAACACATTTTAGATTTGCGTCGGGCGCAAGAGTCATTTATGCCGCTGGTATAATAGCAACAGCGCCGGGATCCGCCCACAAAGTTACTTGCACTTTGCGCTTTGACACTTGCGTTTCAGATCGTTAAAATAGGGCCCATAATGTTAATTTACCGACCTATTGAAGTATTAATATCTGTTTTGTACCATACACTGACAACTAACAATCACAGCAGAGATGAGAGTCACATGATCAATCATAGCTCATCACAAGCAGCTCTTCCATAAGAAAGTTAACACAAATAGAAGCTGCACAGTGTCATTCACACAAACATTAAACACCATCATGGTAACACACATGCAATTTTTAAAATGCAATAAACACTAATTTAACAACATTAAATGTAACATAAAACCCCAATGTACATAACTGATTAGAAAAACCCTAAGAAAACTATGAAGAAACAGTTATTTTTATTACCCTCATGTCATTCCAAACCCGTAAGACTTTCGTTCATCTTCGTAACACAAATGAAGATGTTTTTGATGAAATCTGAGAGCTTTCTGTCCCTCCATTGACACAACGGACACTTTGACGCTTTAAAAAGTTCATAGAGAGATCGTAAAACTATGAATCGAAAGGTTTAGTCCAAATTTTAATTTCTCTGTGCCGTTGTGGTGTGGACTCTGCTATTCTTTTATATTTATAACTATTTTATAACTATTTCTTTATTGTTATTGTAAAAGTTTCCAAAAATCGATTCCAAACTTAACAATTTGTTTGAATCCCTTCAAAAATGTCACATTGTTAATGTGCTTTAGTAGATGGTTATATTTGTGCATTTCTATTTTGAAATATTATTTTCAACACACTGTGGAAAAAAACACCTTATTTGTTTTTACTTCTTGCATTGAATATTTGAATAAAATTTGCGAAGAAATTCATATAAAAAAAGGCTGTAAAATATGAGAGCATCTGCTCCAGACATAATTGAGTTCATACAAACATTAGTTAAGAAGCCAGCGGTGGATAGGGAGAAAATGAAATGTTCTTCTGTGGTATTTGGGCCCGTGTTGACTTTGGGATCTGGTAACGTTCCCTTTGCAGTCATCCATGTAGGCAAAGACAAGGAATTATAGCCTCACAGAACTCCAATGGAAAATAAACATATTTTCAGCACTGTTAGTACACATCTGGAGAAGATAAAGATCGCAATAATCTTGTATGTATATGTCAGTTTTATTTGAGTTCTTTCGCATAACCTAGTGTTTTGAAACAGATGGTTGTGGTTTATATGTTTGTGTATGTTAATGAAAACTGAAGAACCATAATTTCATAGTTGCTAGTAGATTTAAAATGGATACACAAGTGAAGCTCCAGTTAAAATAATTAAATAAGCATTTTTCCACACTTTTTTTTTTACTAAATAAACACAAGGAATAATTATATTTGATTATTTTTTATTTACAGTATATGCACCTCGAAAACAAAATAAACAAAAATACTGTATTTACCTATATATATATATTTGCAATTTTAATATCTGAAAGCATTGAATCATTTCATTGAAGATATTCATAATATTGGTAATTTTATTGCCAGCAAGTTCATGTAAATATTTGGTTACACTTTATTTTAAGGTGTCATTGTACTGTACTGAGTAATATTAAGCAACTACATGTACTTATTATAGGGTCAGGTTATGATTAGGATTTGGTTGAGGGTTAGTTACATGTAATTATGCATAATTTACTGTTGTTGGTAAGTACATGTAACAAGGACAATAAAGTGTTACCAAATATTGGATGGCTCCGTACACTCTAAAAAATTAAACATTGGGTCAACAAAAAAAAATATGTTAACGTTTTCCACTAGAATTTTTAAGGTAAGACTGCTGGCATAATTACATTAATTCAAAGCGATGTTTTGAGTATGGTGAATTACCTTTTAGTCCACAATAAAACGCATTTCTAAGTAACATGAACTTAATAATTTTCAACATGAATGCAAGTAATTAAGTTGATCCAACATAATGTTTTAAGTTAGGTGAAGAAGTTTTTTCCTACCGAAGCTTCGAAGCTCAAAAATGGTATTGGACCAGCCCTAATTTTAAATAACACAAATGAAATGACTGACTTTTATAAGGAATTATGTATATTTTTAAACAGCTTTCCAATCACTATTTATCTTTTTAGCACCATTTTTTTAAATTGTAATATATTTCTCTTTTAAACATACATGTAACATTCATCTTTTAATATATTTCCCTTTCAAAACATTTAGATGAACTATAATATTAATATATAATAATATTAACATAATTAAAGAAGTCGTTTGACATACGTTATAACGAGTCATTAATGTCCTTTAAATTATATGTTTCATATAATAGAACAGAAGCTATATATTGTGAATTTAAACATTTCTCGAGTCGTTTACCAGCGGCAGACGTCAGGAGGACCAGCCGAGGTAAAGGCTGTTCCAGGCGGCTTACATGGGCTCGAGCACCCGGTGATCCCCTGGGTCTCACACAACCCGAAAACGTCCGATCAAATGTTTTAAATAGGCGCTATCTTTATAAATAAACCACAGATTTGAGCTTTAAACAACTACATTCTCGACTGAACAACTCTTAAAACTACATTTCGTGACACAATAACAGTAGTATTTTTAAATTTCCCGCAGCACTTGCCTCTCCCAGAAGAAGCGGATTTCGCCTCGGACGCGCGTCAATTTCGCTCCAAACGCTTGCTTTTTATACGCGTCCATTTCGCTTTGGACACGCGAATGCATTCAAAATGTTCAAGCGTCAAATTTGACGCGCTATTCGCGTCCGGTGTGAACGCACAGTTACATATACTATCAACACTCAACTCAAATTTCAGAATAAGGACTTCGAGATTTCGGTATTCGGTTACTATACAGTAGGCTATCACCAACAGAATCCTGAGCGAATGCAAATGTGTAATTAAACATAAAATTACTAACCATTCACCAGATTGAGTTTCAACTGTGTGGTCCCACTCGTCGCCTGGCATTGAACATGCATGCACGCGGAAACTGTGGGCCGTTTACACGTCATCAAATTGTATTTTACATTAGCAGAACTTAAAATTAAATGATTTTTGATTGACTGAAAATGTTAAACTCTGACAAGTCATGATAGTATATTGAATCAATAGGCATAATTTGTGTGTCATCCAAGCTCAATAAAATAACAATTACAAGTAAAAAGTCTAACTGTATCTCAGAACTTGATTTTTTATTTCACAACAATATGTATATTTAAGTAATGACTAAAGGTCCTCTGAATTAGTTTTTAGGGACAGTCCATAAAACTCTTTCTGTCATCATCTTTTTCACTTTTAAACATGACTCATACAACAAGCTTCACTTTGATGTTGTTCAGCATTCATCAGAGGGATGCCATTGCTCTGTGATCCGGCTTAGGGCTTCAGAACAGGAAGTGGGGGTCTTTACGAGCCCCTGTAAAAACAGCGAGACCCGCTGGAATGCTGATCATCATAATGCGGTCAGCGTACAACAACCAGTACCAGTGAAACTTCACCGTCAGATTTTACTGTGTGTCCCTAAAGATTTACACTCTCATTTAAAAGGGTTTAGAAACTCACTGCTGTGGCCAATTATACAGGGAGATAAATATAAGACTTAAGTGTCACAGTTAACATACTTGAAATTAATCTCTGTATACTGAGAAAACGTTAATAATCATCTTGGGAATGTTTAGAGAGAGAGAGAGAGAGAGAGAGACAAGAATCAATTTAATTTACAGTTTTACATTGTGGTGTGAATTCAATTTTAGTATGTTAGACGACCACAGATATTTCTAAAGTCAGTCCATAACACATTCCTGCATGTGATTTCTATCGTCATTTATTCATCCTTCCAAATGCTTAAGACTTTCTTTCTCGCATGAAATGCTAAAGTTGTTTAACAGAATGTTCAAGTTGCTCTTTTACAGTGAAAATGACTGGATGTGATGTGCTTTTTGTGAAGACTGAATTTTAATGTGTTTTTCAGTGAATTTCTTTCCAAAGACTTTAGACAAAGACGCTGCACTCATTTTAAAGTGCAAACAGTGGAGTGTGTGCAGTCTTACAAATACCTTGGGACAATCATTGATTCAAAGCTGAGTTTCGAAGCCGACTGTGAAACGGTGTGTAAAAAAGGGGCATCAATGTTTGTTCTTTTTAAGGAAACTGTGTACATTTCAAATTGAGAAAACACTGTTGAGTATGTTTTATCGGGCTTTTATTTAATCCGTACTCTCCTTTTCTCTGGTATCTTGGTGCGGGAATTTAACTTTAAAGAGCCGGAACTCTATTAACCAGATTGTGAATTGGTCCAGTAGGTTGATTGGGGAACCACTACTGAACCCAGCTTTGCTGTATACCAGGCAGGCACAGCGCATGGGTACTTCAGTCTTGAGTGACCAGCTTCACCCGCTGTATTATGAGTTCCAGTATCTGCCGTCCAATCGACCGTTTATGGCGCTTTTCCACTACACCGTACCAGCTCGCCTCGACTCGACTCGCCTTTGTTTGGTTTTCCACTGTCTAAAAGTTGTACCGGTACCTGCTTCCAGATACTTTTTTCCGTATCACCTTCGGCGAGATGAGGCGATACTAAAATGTGACGTGAAACACGCCAGACTGCTGATTGGTCAGCGAGAATCGTCACTATTCACTGCGTCATCATTGCACGCGCCAGACGAAGTATCCTGAATAACCCCGACATTTTTAAATAGTTTGGCCAGAGATTGCGTGATATACCCATTACTGATATTATGTAAAACAGCATGCACTCGATTTCCTCCATTGTCCTGTGTGTGTGTGGGTAGCGGGTGTGTGTCGCGTCGCTATGACTACCAGGTATTGTGGAGGTACTATCTGCAATGGAAAACGTATCCGAAAAGCGAGCCGAGATGAGGCGAGTCGAGTCGAGTTGAGCTGGTACTGGTAATGGAAAAGCGCCATTAAGAGTACTGCGGTGTACAACAAAACGATATAAAAACAGCTTTGTCCCAGTAGTGATTAATTTTATGAATAGTATTAAGATGGAGTAAATTGCTTTAGTGTGATTTTAATGTCTTGTTCTGTTTATATGGTGTTGTCGTTTATATGTTTGAGAAATAGCCTGAACTTGTTCTCTGGAACTTAATTTACTTACGGGTACAAATAAAGGAAATCCAAACCTAAGCGCAACATGGCGAAATAAGCCCCGCCTTCTAAATAAAAGAGCCAATCGCTAATTGATAAAGTCATGACGTCACTGCAGCTGTCGTTAGAAGTTTAGGTTGCTGAAACTGTCAGTGTTAATTAATAATAATTAATTAATTAATTAAATAATTAAGCTTTTTTAACATTATGTGAGAATGTGAAAAAAATTTATGTGACAGTTGTTGTCAGATTTCACTGGTGATTTTAAATGTGGAATTTAATAATAAGCTTGGTGAACAGCTTTAGAGATGTTTCCAGAGGCATGAAATACTGAAGGTGTCCGAGAGGTCTCTCTTATATGTTGGTTAATTAAATATTTTAGCGTTTTAATTATGCTTTCAGCTGCCAGTAAGTATCTAGTACTCTTAGTTATGGTTACCAAATATTACCATATTCATTGTGATTTTCATTTATAATCAGTGCGGAAAATTTTGAAAAATGTGAAACATTGGAAACGACCGTCTTTGATGTCTTTTGTGAATACACAACTTTTAATTTTGTAAAGTTGGAACTGCAAGGCCTGCAAAAAAGACCACATAAAGGAGAGCAAAATTTGTGCATTTGTGTTCGAAATGAACAAAGAAAAGTAAAGGTTTTCTTAGATTTACATGCACTGCAAATACTTTTGTTATCAACTTCTTTATTTTTGAGCCTTAAGAAGACTTTTTTGCAATCTTTAAATTTTTTTAATTACAAAATAATTAGTTTTACTCTCAAACTCAGTGTGTTTGATTGAATAATAAAGACACAAGGGAAACTCCATAGGCCTAAAGTATGTGAACACCCATTCTATTGAATGGGTTTTGGCTATAACCAGTAATCCGTCCTAAATCATAATGCTATGACATTGTGGGCTTCCGACTTTGTTCAAAACGTTTAGGAAGAGTCTTTCTGTAATGCATTAAGAAATGGTTTGCTGTCTCTGATGGGGAAGATCTTCACTGGGCGGTGAATTGATCAATTGCAACACAATCTGAGGCTCTTGTGTCTGAACGAGATAAACCCTAAATTAATTAATTAAAACTAAATCCATAAAATGATCCCATGATGGATACCTCTAAAAGATTGTGTTATTGACATATCTATATAGAACTGTTTCTTCTAGGAGTGTAGTGGAAGTTCAGTGTAAGCTGTGGCAGTGATGATGGATGCTTTTAAAGTTCAACAAGACACAAGAGCATTAGTGAGGTCGGGTGCTGATGTTGGCGGATTGACTTACAATTCATCCCAACAGTGTTCAGTGTGAAGAAAATGAGAGAGAGAGAGAGAGAGAGAGAGAGAGAGAGAGAGAGAGAGAGATGTCATTGAATTTAAACATCTCATGTACTGACCACTGACCTCTCTCTCTCTCTCTCTCTCTCTCTCTCTCTCTCTCTCTCTCTCTCTATGAATATTTGAACGCTCAACCTGTCATTAAACACACACTCTGTATTTCTGCCATGGTTTGATAGTTAATCATTCATCAGCGTGTTTGTCAGAGTAAGAGAGATTTAATGATCCATTATCTCGACACACTGAACAGAGAGACTACAGAGAGCCAGTGTGCATATGAACACTAGACAAGAAGAGAACCTGCATACAATAAATACAAAAGTTTGGGCAGTAAGATTTTATTTTATTTTATATTATTGCTTTTATTCAGCAAGAATGCATTACATTGATCAAAAATGACAGTCATTTATAACAGTAGTTGTTACAAAAGATTTGTATATCAATGCTGTTCTTTTGCATTTTCTATTCATCATAGTATCCTGAAAAAAAATGCACCATGGTTTCCACAAAAATATTACATGTACATGTAGAATTCATAAACCCTTGTTATAGCGACACCGGTGGCCGTTGAGTGAACTGCAGCCAGAAACGCATTGCTCATTCCCGACACGTAATGTACAAGAGACTGAACGTGATTCAAGGCCCTGATATAATCACACCAGAGTTTTTTTTGTTCTTCGCTTAGAAGTCGGAAATACCTTTGAAGCGAATGCGATACTGTTAACAAACATCCAGATGCCGTCCACGCGACGTTTAGATGAATATGTAAATATGTGCTGTGCACTTTCCTCTCAATTACAAAAAATAATGACTGCGGTGAGAAAACAGCAAAGAAAGCATCTGATCACAGCGATGTGGAAATATTATCAGCAGGTCTGCGATTCACCAGCAGATGAGCTCATTACAATGACACTGTTATGATAGTTTGATTATAAAGTATAATTGAAACTATAGACGATATAAATCTGGTATGAGAGACTATAGTTTGAATGAACCCCTTTTCTTTGCATGACACATTGACATTACAGTAAAGAATGGCTCTTTCTGTTTATCCTGAACATTGTATAAGCATTCGTCTCATGTGTCAAAACGTCCCAAGTCCTTCACATGAAAATCAGTCTATAGTCTGACAAGGAAGTCGGAAGGTCTCATTATTTAAGTTTCGTTATAGCGGTTTACATAATGATAATAAAAAAGCGTTTAGAATGATTTCTGAAGGATCATGTGACAGATTGGAATAATGATGCTGAAAATTCAGCATTGCATCACAGGAATAAATTACATTTTACAATATTGTTGAATAAAAAACAGCTATTATAAATTGTAATAATATTTCACAATATTACTATTTTTACTGTATTTTTTTATCAAATAAAGGCAGCCTTGGTGAGTGTAAGAGACTTCTTTCAAAAGCATTGAAGAGTCTTACAGACCCCAAAAGGTTGTGTAAAATCAAGACAATATATTTAATATTCACAAATGGGTTAAAATATGAATATAGCAAACCCATATCAGAGCATCTAGATTATGACATGCACTGCTCACGTCTGTGCTGTGATAGTGTGCTCTGTTCAGTCGGAGTATTTTGCATTGCTTACAATAACGCGTATATGACCCTGGATCACAAAACCAGTCACATGTCGCACGGGTATATTTGTGGCAATAGCCAACAATACATTGTATGGGTCAAAATGATTATTATTATTATTATGTATTTTGTGAGTGAATGCAGCACAATCGTGAACATAAATGCACAACTTTAAAGGCGATTTTCTCATTGTTTAGATTTTTTCGCACCCTCAGATTCCAGATTTTCAAATAGTTGTATCTCGGCCAAATATTGTCCTATCATAATAAACCACACATCAATGGAAGGCTTATTTATTCAGCTTTTATATGATATATAAATCTCAATTTAAAAAAATGATAATGCTTTATTTCGATATTCCACTTTAGACATTCTACTAGCTATAAGTAACTTTGCAACTACATGTCAACTAACTGTCATTAGAGTATTACTAGACTGTCTTCTTAATATTTGCTGACACTTTATTTTGTTGGTCCCCTAACAGACATTGTACTGACTATAAGTAATTTGGCAACTACAAGTCAACTTATTCTCCTAACCCGAACCCTAACACCTAACCCTAACCTAACAGTCTACTGACAGTCTACTACAGTCTACTAATACTCTAATGACAGTTAGTTGAGATGTAGTTGAAAAGTTACTTATAGTTAGTAGAATGTCTAAAGTGGACCATCAAAATAAAGTGTAACCAAAAAAATTGACCCATGTGACTGGTTTTGTGGTCCAGGGTCACATATTCTAAGAGATTGTGTCTCAGATGTATTTCTGTAGAGTTGGTCATGCAGCTGGCAGTAAAGCTCGTCCTGCAGTGCTGCGTGTGTTACGCTGGTCCGCGCTGCTGGAGTGTGTAGTCTGGTAATACCAGCCCCGCTTGACAACACACACCGCTCAGTGCCACACATCTCAGATGTTGTGAAGGGGATTTCCTCTGTCAGCAAACACGGCCCACTCTCTCTCTGTTTGAGTGACTGTGAGTGTGTGTGTGTGTCTTCACTTCGATGATTCGCATCTCTCAATTTTTCTGTCATTCATCCTCCCTCTCTTTCTTTTTCACTATCTTAGTTTGCGTGATTTGACTCAGTCATAAAGTGTTCAAACTAAAATGGCAGCGGCTAAAAAATGAATGGGGAAGTTTCTTGAGTTGTGCATGTTGGTTGCCAGCCTGCGCTTAACTGTGGGTGAGCTCTCTCTCTCTCTGTGTGTGTGTGTGTGTGTGTGTGTGAGAGCGAGGGCAATGAGGAAGTGACACACAGAGACGCACTAAAATAACATGCTCATGAGTTTCAGCTCTTGTGCCATGACAGACACGGGCACGTCTGAAATTAGCAACTTTACTAAATGGTTTCCAAATTTAAACCGGCAAATCATACAAAATTCCACAGTACGCCACACACACACACACACACACACTCTCATGCAATCACCTTCTAAAAAGGCTTGGCATTTAAAATTTGAGTCATTGAGTCACCTTTCATGTCTATTTCATCACTTATGATGTAAAACGTAACCTCTGATTCATCTGAGTCTATTTTATTGGTTTAGAGTGAAAAAGATGTTCAACACAAAATAGTATATAATAGGACTTGATTTTATCCACATTATATATATATATATATATATATATTTATATATATATATTTTTTTATACTGTATATATAAAACATATAAGTGCACATTACATATATGAAATATCGGATTGCAATCAAGTGGTTAGAGACGAAACATTGAAAAATAAGGATTTGGAAACTGGAAGCTGGAAAGTCTTTTCAAAGTTTTTTTTTTTTTTTTTTTAAGAAATTAATACTATTATTCTGCAAGGATGAATTAAATTACGGAGCCCCTAAAGGGACATGAAGGAAGAAAATATGAGATGAAGGGAAAAAAAATTGTCAATGCTTTTGCGTTCTCTTGCAAATGTTTTGCGTTCCGCCAAGAAACTCAAAAGGTTTTGTGAGCGAACGCAAAGTTTCTCAGAGGAACACAAAACATGTGCGAGGGGCTCTGTATTACACTGATTAAAAGTGACAGTTAAGACATTTATAATGTTACAAATGATTTCCATTTTAAAAAATACTGTAAACACTGTCGGGTCATTTTTGATTTGATGTTGACTTTAAAACACTTTACACACCTGGTTTCCGCTTATCTTTATTTTAATGGCAAAAGTGTGTATATGTGTCACACAGTGGCATCCAGCAAAAGTCACAATGCAGTATACATTGTGCTAGGACACACACACACACACACACACACACACACACACACACACACACGGGGAACAGCAGGATTAGGGCCCTTGGGTGGTTGTTTTCTCTTGCGGAGGCACAGTTAGTCTCGTGACCAATCAGAGCGCTTGATTCCTCCACTGTTTGCATTATCTGCTCTATGACATCACCAGGTCCACTTGCATACCTGTGCTGTCATTGGCTGGTTCTGCTGAATTTGCTGACCAGCTTCAAAGATCACAGCCGGTGACATCATCAGCTGGAGCTCAACCAAATAATGGTGACACTTACAAAGAAAAGAAAACATCCTACTCAATACCACACACACACACACACACACACACACACACACACACACACACACACACACACACACACACACACACACACACACACGCACACAAACACACATACACATACATTTAAAAACATGTTTAGTCTGATTTGTAAGCCCTTTTAACTATAGGACTTGTAAAATGTCCTCACTAGTTGGTTGTTATAATATCTCTCGATATAAGTGATTTATTTGGGCCTCACAAGTATTGGCAAACATGTACACAAACGAGCACACACACACATATTTAGTTTTCATGTTTTATGGGGACTTTCCATAGATGTTGTGGGGTTTTTTATACTGTACAAACTGTATATTCTATCCCCTAAACCTACCCACCACAGGAAAGTTTCTGCATTTGTACATTTAAAAAAAACACATAATTTAATGATTTATAGGCTGTTTTCCTCATGGGGACCAAAAATATTCCCCATAAAAAATGTAGGTGATTTCTGAGAGAAAGTGTTGAATACCAACATCTACTGTGAATATACTTAAAGGAACAGTTCACTCCAAAAAAATGTGTTTTTTTTACACCCCAATATTGTCCAAACCTGTACGACATTCTTCCATGAAACACAAAACAAGTCGTTCTATTAAAATCCCTTTTCCCTTTGCTGTCACGTTCAGTTCAAATAGCTTGACATGTGAATGAATTGAGGGATAGGAGAGGTTAGAGGGGGCATTTGATGTCAGTGAAGTTTTTTTTTTTTGATGGGGTAAATGGGGGTAAAACAGATACAATTTAAATTCCTCATTTTAATCTTTGATTTAGAGAAAGATTAAACCGTTTCTAAATTACTGTCTGAGTTCCAGATGGACTTCTCATTACAGTTTAACTTTCCCTTCCTTTTCTTTGGAGTATCACATTGTCTTTCTGTCTGTCTGGATAGTTCTGTCTAGTTCTTCTTTAGTTCATTTCTGTCTGTTCTTCTTCAGCTTGTAAAGAGCTGTGCAAGTAATCCTCACTCGTCCTCAAGAGGCGCAGAGCTCCCATGCTGGAAACGCCGGTTACAATCGGACATTGCGCATTGATTTGAAAAATACACATACCGCTCAAAAATTTGGGGCCAGTAATGTTTTTTTTTTTTATTGAAAGCAAGGGGATTTTTTGAGCAAATATACTTTAAAGTGTTACATTTATACAGTTATAATGTTACATAAAAATCCTATTTCTAATAAATCCTATTCTTTTAAATCCTGAAAAAAATTTTTTTTCCCAGTTTTAACAAAAATATGAAGCAGCACAACTGTTTTCAACATTGATAATCATAATAAATGTTTCTTGAGCAGCAAATCAGCATATTAGAAAGATTTCTGGAGGATCATGTGACACTGAAGACTGGAGTAATGATGCTGAAAATTCAGCTTTGCATCACAGGAATAAATTACATTTTACAATATATTCAAATAGAAAACAGATATTTTAGAGTGTAATAATATTTCACAATATTACTGTTTGTACTGTATTATTGATCCAATAAATGCAGTCTTGGTGAGCATTAGAGACTTCTGTCAAAAATATTTAAATAATTTTACTGATCTAACCCCAAACTTTTGGGCAATATAATGTATAGCCAACATTTAGTTGATATGACCCTGTCCACTTTTTAACACGTAACAGGGCAATTCACACATTTATCGATTACCATCTGCACTAATCTTTAATGATTGCTTTATGTACGTATGTGTCAGTTCTTCAAATGGCGTGTTAGAACATTTCTCACCATGCACGCCGCATTATCATATGTAACTTTAAAAACATGTTTTGAGATCTTTGCATTCTGATCCACTTCATTGTGCTCCGTTGAGTAGTTTTGAACACAAGAACACATCCTGTGCAAACAAAAATGTACTCAGTTGATGTTTTGCAAGATTTTTTTTTAAAGCAGACCTATTATGTCTTTTTGCAAGGTCTTGATTTAGTTTTTGGTGTCTACTAGAATAGGTTTTCATGTTTAAATGTTCAAAAACACCTTATTTTTCACATATTTTGCAGCTCCTCTCTTCCCAGTCTGCCAGTAACGCTCTGTTTAGTTCCTGTCTCTATGAAGCCCCTCCTTCTGAAAAGCTCACTGTGCTCTGATTGGTCGGCTGGATCAGTGTGTTGTGATTGGTCAAGCGCTTCGAGCGTGTTTGGGAAAGGCCACGCCTCTACCATAACCGTGAGTTTCAACACACTACTAACTAACTCAACCAGGCCCCGCCCCCTTTATGTTGCGTATGAATTATTTAAATGAGGAATATTGTGACGTGTTCGTTCCCTGAAGAAAACTCACGACTACAATGAAGGCGTTTCAGGAAGTTCAGAAACAGTGACACTGATATAGAGAATAACTCCCGCTGGAGGGACTTTGCAGATCTTTATCATGCTCAAACAACATTACACACTAAAGAAAGTTGATCATGTAAAAAAAAAAAAAAGCATAACAGGTCCTCTTAAAAATTATTGTTCCTGTTTTGTTTTTTCAATAATATGCCTCTGGTAATATAGCCTTCCGCGTGTCACTGAAAGCTAACTCAGCTTGAAATAACCTCATCAAATAGGGAATGCCTGCCAGACTTCACTGTATGGTAATATACAATGTGGTTTTGTATCTGTATTCTAACAGACTTAGTGTGTTATGTGTGTGTACCTGTTTGTGAGGTTGTGATAGTGGTGCAGGTGTTTCAGAGCGAAGCTTTCCCACGGTGATACGAAGCTTGGCTGATGCCTCACGACAGCACGGCCCATTTACCCTCAGCAAGGAATTCATGTCAATAAATAATGTTCAGTCATTTTTAAACATGGGTGAAAGCACCAGAAGATGAGTCTGCGAGCGGCCCGTGTCAGCCGGAGGCTTCAGGCACTGACCAAACTGGGTCTTTGAGGCTCTGCCAAAAAAACTGCCATTCACATGTCGCTTTCACTTCTTCTTTCTGTTTGATGCTGAGACAGCAACCCCAAAAAACTATTTGAAGCATCTTCGTTTTCATCACTCGGTAGTCAAGTCATCTTTAATTCTCTAGCGCTTATACAGTACAGATTGTTTCGATGCTGCTTCAAATAAACAGGAAAATAACAGTCTAGTTCAATTATTAAAACACAGAAGACAATAGTGTGATTACCCAGGCAACCCACATCTGGTACGTGTTGAATCCACATGTCTGGGCCGACACTGTTGCTGTCTGGGTATTCAGCTCTGTTTGGATCCATGTTGGTTCAGATTAGTTCAATAACAATGTCAGTGTTGCAAAGTTCATCAGTTATGAAACAAGCTCTATAGAGGATAATAATGTCATTATTCAGCTCAAGTCAGTTTCAGTGTTGATTCAGTTCAGAGCAATGATTGTGCAAACTTCATTCAACTATCTAAAGTCTAAAAAGTGCTCAATTGACCGTTCGCAAAGACCCGCCCCCCCTTAGTTACTGTCGCTATGCCCGACAAGCTCTCACACCACACCATGTTCTCACGCAGTGAAAAACACATCTCGGAGCAGAGAGGAGACTGACACAACACGCTGACAGACTGGACAGACCAGCTTACTTTTCGGTTACTTTTGATATTAAACATTAAACAAAGTCTCACCTTTCAAATTTGGTCATTTTTTAAAAAGAAATTTAAACAATAAATACCGTTTTGTGGCTCTTTAATGTGTCTGACAGATCGCTGTGTCGCCTCAGTTAAAGCTGCTCGTGAACCGATCATCTCTTCCTCTAGTTCATTTATAGCATCAAATAAACATGAATGAACATCAGAAGGAATGTTGTTTTAACCGCGGAAAGGCGTTTTCAAGTTCAAATCCTCCAACGTTAATCTACTAACTCTCCTGACTGCTTTGTCGGACAAAATGGCGGATGGCGAAGTATGATTGGTCAGATCACCTGTCAATCAAGCTCCCTGCGAAGGGTCAATTAAGTTCAAGTTTTGTTCTCATCCAGTAGTGTCAGTGCAGTGAAATACATAAGAAACAATTTTCTATATATTAATATATGTAATAAACTAAATAGTTAAAAATTGCAAAGAAATGCCCCCTTAGCTCTCATTCACTGTTGTGCTTAATTTGCAATAAATTAATATTATGAATTAAATAATATCTAATGCAGTGACATTCATACATTTTTAAGTATGATTTTGATGCTACTGAAAATGCTTTTTGGGGCCATTTTCTGGGTCTTTGCCTTATGAAAATGATAAGGTGAGTTTGAAACATGGCAGTAGCAGGGGATTGTGGGGTTGTATATTTGACCTGTCAGTCAGGGTGCCTGTGGCCCTGATAATGTTTTCAGCAGACAGCGGAGAGAGTGACGGAGGAGTGTGTAGGAATGCAGGACTGTGTTGCATCTGCGCTGGATGAGACTGATGGCTGACGAGTGTTTATGTGGCGCTGCTGGTATCAGAGATAAACCCAGCAGAGTCTCGTCAACCACACACACACACACACACACACACACACACACACACACACACACACACACACACACACACACACACACACACACACACACAGCAGCCACGCTAGTGTTGGTTTACAAGCTAATAAATAATCCTGAAAAAAATGCATCATGGTTTCCACAAAAATATATAGCAGCACAACTCTTTTCATCATTGATATTAGTAGTAAAAAAACTATTTCTAGTGCAGCAAATCAGCATACCAGTATTATTACAATGATTTCTAAAAGGATCATGTGACACTGAAGACTGGAGTAATGATGCTGAAAATTCAGATTTGCTTCCCTATTTTATATAATCAAGTGCAAAAAGATGTAAAGATGTCTGAAAAAGATAAAGATTCTGTGATTCACGAACAACCCAGATAAGTGACTCACTAATGACTCAAACATCCGTAGTAAAGGAAATAGTTTGAGATAGTGTATTTGATTATTGTTTCAGTTCTCTCGTCTGCATGCGCATTATCATGTGACATAAAAAACAGCGATGCAGCATTTCTGTCTCTCTAGCATATGCTGGAAAAGCTGAACTAGCATCATGTGTCACAACGCTCAAGTGAATCACTCTCCTCACTAACACAAGAGCTTTACCAGATGTATGTGCCTTGTCCCATGTTGTCATAAACTGTGACAGATTCATATTCAAAAGGACTCGCATGCATAGCAAAGGACACGGATACTTCTGCTTTTTCTTCCAGACGTGTTTATGCTGAATCGCTGTTCCTTAAACACACACTCGAGTGAACTGCACACTTCACCGGCCCTTACATGGTTCTCACTGAACCGAAGCTGTCGTGTGTTTTCATCGAGGACGTTTGCTGAATCGCTCAACTATTGAGGTTATTTCATTCTGAATCCTCCCCTTATCTGTCCTTAAATATCTTTAATGCTCTTCAAGTATTGTCCTTCCCTCTAGTGGCCCTAGTTACGAGTATCCCACATTGCAATGCACTCGACTTTATTTACAATTGTGACTAATGATCCAGAAGCAATATCATCTGTGATTCTGAATATTTTCCCCACACAAAATTGATATACAACTGCAAAATATTTCCTCGGTGATGACGACGCCATTCATATATGCAATATCATGAGGTCATGTGACAACAACATTACTGTTAGTGTTTACAGTTGCATGATGCCGAAGTTTGCAAAGTAGCAGGAAGTACACTTATGAAACAGAAATGCACTTAATTGTATTAAATGTGCATTTGTACTTGCAGATAATATATTTCCTAAAGGGATATTTCACCCAAAAATGATCATAATTTACTCACCTTAAGTTGTTCCAAACCTGTATGAATTTCTTTCTTCTGCTGAACACAAAAGAAGATATTTTGAAGAATATGGGTAAATTCTTCAAAATATCTTCTTTTGTGTTCAGCATGTTTGAAACAACTTCATGGTTAGTAGATGATGACAACATTTTTATTTTTGGCTGAACTATCCCTTTAAAAAGAGCACACTTTTACAATAGTTTCTTAAAGGAACACTCCACTTTTTTTGGAAATAGGCTCATTTTCCAAACTCCCCGAGAGTTAAACAGTTTTACCGTTTTCGAATCCATTCAGCCGATCTCCGGGTCTGGCGGTAGCACTTTTAGCATAGCTTAGCATAGACAGAGACAATTTATATAAGAGACATGCCACTTCCTCAATCCTCAATACAACTATATAAGGAAAACCCGTAACGGCAAAGATGGCGGTTGTATGCACATGTCCCGCCCTTCCCGCTGGAAAGCCAATCATCTGCTTTTAACAGTCAAGCTGGGAAACATTTAAGCTCATCGTCTGGTTCCACTGACGCATGCGCACAGTTGAGGTTTTGCCTGTTGGTGTCGTGAACCCTTGCGCATGCTTAGTAAAAGTATAACCTGGGAAAAGGCGTTTTAAACCTTATTTTGGGGCAAAGTCATCAAACTTTTTCAGTGATTTTTATCATATTTTTCTGCTGTTTCTATACATGCAGTTCCCTTTCGTCCAGGGAACTCCGACGTACGTCGGGTTCCCCTGACGAATTGGGATCACGCTAGGGAGCCTATTACCTTCGAGAACTAAACAAAAAGCCAATGAACATTGGCATGCAACATTTGCATTCCGCGGACCCGCCCGTCAGCGCGGGTATAAAAGCCGGAAGTAAACATTGCATCATCGCCTTTCGCTTCGGAGCCTCAGTTCCTGTTGACTTCAAAGCAAGCCTTCTGGAGAACGAAAATAAAGAAATACCTGGAGAGCAGAATCGCTGGTGTGACGGCGCGGTGCAGCGATCTTCGCCTTCGGCAGCAAAGGGTTGCAGTTTTCCCCCGTCTGTCTGCTGCGGTGGTCCCTCGGCGCTTCGGCGTTTTCTCTCTCTCTCTCTCTCTCTCTCTTGTTTTCTCTCTCTCTTTTCTATCTAAAAGAGCTGGCGGGTGTTTCGCGTCCTTTTCAGGATGTCGACTCACCCGTGCGTTTCTGGATGCGGTAGACTTCTCCCTCCGGATGATGGCCATCAACACTGTCTCGCATGTTTGGGCTTAAGGCATGCTGAGGCAGCGTTGTTGGATGAGTCATGCTCTCTCTGTGGGAGCATGGCCATCGCGACGCTCCGCTCGAGACTGAGATCCCTGAAATATGGGGGAGTCCCTTCGGATAATGCTCGATCTAGTTCGTCTGTCGGTTCAGTTCGACAGGCGGCTACTTCGGTCATTCCCGTTGGTGAGCGTATGAGGGTTACAGTGCGGAATGTCTCGTGTGGTGAAACATCCTCGCGAGCTTCCCACTCCTCTAGCAGCTCGCTGCCAGCGGCGCTTCCGGCGGAACTTCCGGGGCCGTCCCGCACGGTTCCGGTTGTTTCCTTTGGAGCGCCCCCGGAGGACCAGATGTCTATCGCGGCATCGGAAGAGGTGCAATCATCTTCGGGTGAGGAGTCAGCGGCTCCACCCCCTTCGGGTGCGGTGGCTGCGGCTGACGCTGATCCCGAGGTGGTTGCTATGCTCGAAAGGGCGGCCGCGAATGTGGGACTCGAGTGGAACCCTCCGCCCGGGCCCTCGCATTCGCGGCTTGATGATTGGCCTGCTGCAGTACGTGCGGATGCCCCGCGTACCGCTCCAGTGCCTTTCTTCCCTGAAGTGCATGAGGAGTTGAGGAAGTCCTGGTCGGCGCCTCTGGCGTACCGGCGGGGGCCTCCTCGCCCCTCCCTCTTCACCACCCTTGACGGCGGGGCGGCGCACGGGTACGAGGGAATCCCCCCAGTGGAGCGGTCTATCGCGATGCAACTGTGTCCGAAGACCGCTTCCACCTGGCGGGGTGCCCCTTCACTCCCCTCCCGCGCCTGTAGGTTCTCCTCGGGTCTAACCGGGGAGGCCTATAAGGCGTGTGGAGACGCCGCCTCCGCCCTGCATGCCATGGCTCTGCTTCAGGTCCACCAGGCCAAAGCACTCCATGACCTGCAGGGGGGTGGTCCCGACCCAGCCTTGCTGCAGGAGCTGCGTGCGGCGACTAACTTCGCTCTACGGGCGACGAAGGTTACCGCACGTTCGCTGGGTCGAGCGATGTCCACGCTTGTGGTCCAGGAGCGCCACCTGTGGCTTACCCTGGCGGATATGCGGGAAGCCGAGAGGAACAAACTTCTCGACTTCCCCGTATCCACAGGGGGCCTCTTCGGCGAGGCGGTGGATAACTTGGCCCAAGAGTTTTCTGCCGCCCAGAAGCAGTCGGAAGCTATGCGGCATGTCCTGCACAGGAGGAAGGCCGCTGCTGGCCCAACTCCTGTTGCCGCACAGCCTCCGGCCGCTCGTCGCCGAGGTCGTCCTCCTGCGGCCGCTCCCCCTCCAGGCCAGCAGCCTCAGCCTGGGGGACGGAGGTCGGGCCGTAAGAGGGCGGCCCAGCCCGCTCCGACGCCACCTGCACCTTCCAGGAAGAAGAGAGGTGGACGTCGTTCCTGAGACGGGCGACCTGGAAACGGATGCTGCTGCTCTGCGGGAGGCGGTCCCTATTCGCCTCCTTCCCCCGGGGGAGGGCCGGGTGGAGAATCCTTGGTTTATTTTTGTTCCGCCACTGACACAGTCAGTGGTACCCACTTTATCAATAAAAGAGCAGTTTCCGCATCCTTTTCCAGGTCATCCACGGCCGAGACTGTCGGGCACGCAGTCTCCCCCGTGCGAGAGGGTCGCAGCGGCGGCCCGTGTCGTCTCAGTGCGACACGGCCCCCTCTCCCCAGCCTGCGGGTAGCGGCCTCGCGGAACCCTCCGCGTCGCCCCGGCCTGCGGCTGGCCACGGAGGTGCAGAGACGGGGTTGCGAGGAGTCAGGGCCTCGTTCCTCGTCTCTCCCCCTCCCCTCGCCATGGGGCGGTCCGCAGCAGAGGGTACACGAAGAACCCTCTCTGCCGTCTGCCCCCCGGAGTGGACAGGTAGGTGTCAGTACCTGCGCCCAGACCCCGCTCGCGGTCGCCACGTCGTCGCTGGAGCCGGGTCCCTGTCCCCCGCCCTGCTGCCCCCCCGCGGGTACGCCGGTGGTCCGGGTGGGTCTACTCGCTCGGTTCCTGGAGGCCTGGCTAGCGCTTCCAGCTCCGTCCCGGTGGATCCTCCGCACCATTCGGCTCGGCTACGCAATTCAGTTTGCCCGCCGGCCTCCCAGGTACAGGGGCATTCTCTTCACCCGTGTGCGGTCAGAGGATGCCCCTGTCCTGCGGAAAGAGATCGATGTCCTGCTGGCGAAGGACGCGATCGAGCCGGTCCCTCCTGCCGAGATGAGGTCCGGGTTTTACAGCCCCTACTTCATTGTACCCAAGAAAAGCGGTGGGTTACGACCGATCCTGGACCTGCGTTCCTTGAATCGGGCCCTGCACAAACTCCCCTTCAAGATGCTCACGCAGAAGCGCATTTTCGAATGCATCCGTCCCCGGGATTGGTTTGCAGCAATCGACCTGAAGGACGCTTACTTTCACGTCTCGATACTTCCTCGACACAGACCGTTCCTGCGGTTTGCGTTCGAGGGTCGAGCGTATCAGTACAGAGTCCTACCCTTCGGGCTGGCCCTGTCCCCCCGTGTCTTCACGAAAGTCGCGGAGGCGGCCATTGCTCCCATGAGAGAGCAAGGCGTTCGCATCCTCAATTACCTCGACGACTGGCTCATTATAGCTCACTCTCGGGATGTTCTGTGCGAACACAGGGACATGGTGCTCCGGCATCTCAGTCAGTTGGGTCTTCAGGTCAACTGGGACAAGAGCAAACTCTGCCCCACGCAGAGGATCTCTTATCTCGGTATGGAGCTGGACTCGGTCGCCCAGACTGCGCGCCTCACAGAGGAGCGCGTCCAGTCAGTGCTCACCTGCCTCAGGTCTTTTCGAGGCAGGACAGCGGTTCCACTGAAACAATTTCAGAGGCTCCTGGGGCATATGGCGGCCGCAGCGGCGATTACACCGCTCGGCCTGTTACATATGAGACCGCTACAGCGCTGGCTTCACGATCGAGTCCCCAGGTGGGCGTGGCAGAGTGGCACGTTCCGGGTCCAAGTGACCCCGCACTGCCGCCAAACCTTCTCCCCGTGGTCGGACCCTGCGTTCCTTCGGGCTGGAGTGCCCCTGATCCAGGTTTCCAGGCATGCTGTGGTTTTCACAGATGCCTCGGCCACGGGGTGGGGGGCCACGTACAAAGGGCATGCAGTCTCGGGTCTGTGGACGGGGCCCCAGCTGCATTGGCACATCAACTGCCTGGAGTTGCAAGCAGTACGTCTGGCTTTGTGTCGCCTCGTAGGGGTTCTCAGACACAAGCACGTACTGGTCCGTACGGACAACACTGCGACCGTTGCGTACATCAACCGTCAAGGTGGTCTACGCTCCCGTCGTATGTCGCGACTCGCCTCCCACCTCCTCCTATGGAGTCAGAAGCATCTGAGGTCGCTTCATGCCGCTTACGTGCCGGGGGCTCTCAACCGTGTGGCCGACGAGCTTTCACGGTTCACCCCCCTGCCCGGAGAATGGCGACTCCATCCCCAGGCGGTCCAGCTGATTTGGAGTGTCTTCGGAGCGGCACAGGTCGACCTGTTCGCCTCTCCGGACACGTCCCATTGCCAGTGGTTTTACTCCCTGTCCGAGGGGACCCTCGGCACGGACGCCCTGGCTCACAGCTGGCCCCGGGGCCTACGCAAATATGCGTTCCCCCCAGTGAGCCTTCTTGCGCAGACTCTGTGCAAGGTCAGGGAGGAAGAGCAGCAGGTCTTGCTAGTGGCGCCCTACTGGCCCACCAGGACTTGGTTCCCAGAACTCATGCTCCTCTCGACAGCCCCTCCTTGGCCGATTCCTCTGAGGAAGGATCTACTTTCTCAGAGACGGGGCACTCTACGGCACCCGCGTCCAGACCTCTGGAAACTCCATGTCTGGTCCCTGGACGGGACGCGGAGGTTCTGAGTGGGCTGCCACAGGCAGTGGTAGACACTATCGCTTCCGCTAGAGCCCCCTCTACGAGGCGCCTCTATGCGTTGAAGTGGAACCTGTTCGTCGCTTGGTGCTCCTCCCGTCAGGAGGACCCCCGAACTTGCCCGATCGGCGTTGTGCTTTCTTTCCTGCAAGATGGGTTGGAGCGTAGGCTGTCCCCTTCAACCCTCAAAGTGTATGTCGCTGCCATTGCGGCGCATCACGATGCAGTTGACGATAAGTCGGTGGGAAAGCACGACCTGGTCATCAGATTCCTGAAGGGTGCTAGGAGGTTGAACCCTCCTCGCCCTGTACACTCTGTACCCCCTTGGGACTTGACTCTGGTACTGAGAGCTCTCCAGAGTCCTCCCTTTGAGCCTTTGCTGACAGTAGAGCTTGATATCCTGTCTATTAAGACAGCGCTCCTGTTAGCATTGGCTTCTTTTAAAAGGGTCGGGGATCTGCAAGCATTTTCGGTCGACGAATCGTGCCTAGAGTTCGGGCCGGGCCTGTCCCATGTAACACTGAGACCCCGCCCCGGATATGTGCCCAAGGTTCCTACCACTCCGTTTAGAGATCAGGTAGTGAACCTGCAAGCGCTGCCCCAGGAGGAGGCAGACCCAGCCCTAGCTTTTCTCTGTCCCGTCCGCTCCTTGCGGTGTTACGTTGACAGAACGCAAAGCTTCAGGACCTCAGACCAGCTCCTTGTCTGTTACGGAGGCCGGCAGAAGGGGAAGGCCGTCTCCAAGCAGAGGTTAGCCCACTGGATAGTGGATGCCATCACCCGAGCCTATGAGGCTCAGGGTGAGCCTTGTCCCCCCAGGTTGCGCGCTCACTCAACTAGAGGGGTTGCCGCTTCTTGGGCGTTGGCTCAAGGCGCCTCGCTGACAGACATTTGTAGAGCTGGGGGCTGGGCGACACCTAACACGTTTGCTAGGTTCTATAACCTCCGTGTGGAACCGGTTTCCTCCCGGGTTCTGGCTTCGTCCAGTGGGTCGAGGGAATAGGTTGTGTCGGCTTGCTGCGCCACTCTGTAATCAGATAAGTGCGTCTCTTCCGCTCCGCTGGCCCCTAAGTGGTAACCTCGTTGAGCTCCTCCATCACCCCCCCGGCGCCCGGCGTAGCGGACCGCCCGGCGCCAGGTTTGCTCCTCTAGCTAGAGTCGTAGCAGACTGGGTGTTCAGTGGTCTTGTGTACCGGTTTTTGCCACGTGCAGTCCAGCCGTGTCTTCCCCGACGGACTCGCGCCGTCGTCCTTGTTGTATGCGCTCCCAATTCCAATGGTTGGGACCATCTCAGGGACTCCATATGTTCACTATGTGAATTCATATGAGTATTCCAGGCCAGATCAGGCATCCTGGTTTTCCGTAGTGTGCCTCCCCTCCCCCGGGGGTTGAGGCACGCTTCCCAGTGTTATCCAATGTCCTCTGTGTGGGTCTTGCGGAACAGCAGTGGATTCCTAGCAGCCCCCGAAATTTATTGAAAAAACTGCTGTAGGGCGGCTTAGCTGGGCACTGGAAGGGGCCAGCACCATGGCGTTTTATTAGGGATCCCAATTCGTCAGGGGAACCCGACGTACGTCGGAGTTCCCTGGACGAAAGGGAACGTCTCGGTTACGTATGTAACCCTCGTTCCCTGAGTACAGGGAACGGAGACGTACGTCCCTTTGCCATGTGGCTGCACCTTCGCAGGGGTCCGTTACTTCGGCTCCTCAGCGAAAAGCGATGATGCAATGTTTACTTCCGGCTTTTATACCCGCGCTGACGGGCGGGTCCGCGGAATGCAAATGTTGCATGCCAATGTTCATTGGCTTTTTGTTTAGTTCTCGAAGGTAATAGGCTCCCTAGCGTGATCCCAATTCGTCAGGGGAACCCGACGTACGTCTCCGTTCCCTGTACTCAGGGAACGAGGGTTACATACGTAACCGAGACGTTTTTATGTCCCGGTGAAAGTGCAGTTCTGACTCTCTGCCCATTCATGTAGATAGGAGCCTGGTCTTGTTAGTCCGAAATAGCTGCCCGGAGGCGTTGCCAAGATGGCGGCCGAGTGGCACGACTTGCCTAAAAGGACTTTGGCAAAGATCATTGAATCTGATTAGACCGTTAGCATCTCTCTCAAAAAAATGACCAAAGAGTTTAGATATGTTTCCTATTTAAAACTTGACTCTTCTGTAGTTACATCGTATACTAAGACCGATAGAAAATGAAAAGTTGCGATTTTCTGTCTTAGTACACGATGTAACTACGGTGCCAATATGAGGGGTTGAATTACATATAAAGATTAAGTCCTGCATAAGTGGGTCACTTCAATGAAGTGTAAACATTACATTCAGTTGGCAGTATATTCTTTATTTTAAAATGATGCTAACGTGTGCTTCTTTCTCACAAGGCTATGTAGTGTGTACTGTCACTGTGCAGTGTGCAGTGAGTACAGTAACACAGTGGTTGTCGTCTGTGATGCTCTTCTCATGTTTGTCTTCAGACTTCATGATTCCTTCCACTTCCCCCGACGCTACTCAAATCCCTCCGCACTTAAATCACTCAATACACAGCTGTGTGTGTGTGTGTGTGTGTGTGTGTGTGTGTGTGTGTGTGTGTGTGTGTGTGTGTGTGTGTGTGTGTGTGTGTGTGTGTGTGTGTGTGTGTGTGTGTGTGTGTGTGTGTGTGTGTGTGTGGAGATTCTTGATGAGGCGATCCCAGTGCCTCACCGCATGGAAACTAGTTTGACCACTGACAGCATTATTTGGCCATTATTTCATGCAGCCTGAGAATGCAACAATCCCTGTTATTCCTTCCTGAACATTTAGACTTCGCTATGGTGTGATAAAAAGCACTGGTTTACGTCTAACATCCACTTCCAGTGAACTTTGCACAAATGGACAGCATTTAAAGGGGTGATTGATTATGATTTCACTTTTCTAACTGTAGTTAGTGTGTAATGTTGCTGTTTGATCATAAACAACATCTGCAAAGTTACAATGCTCAAAGTTCAAAGCAAAGGAATATTTGCTGATAAAGAAAAGGACTACAACAAACGGCTGGTAGGAACTACACGACATTCCTCCCGGGTTAGTGACATCCCAAACCCTAAAATTTACATAAACCCCGCCCCCGGAACGTGATTTATAGTTTATCAAGACAGAATACGCTAATCAATGACTAGAAGATAACTACACATAACCTACATAAATTCATCAACTAACCATTCAGAAATGTCCTGTTGGTTCTACATGTTGTCACTTCTTCTTGAGTCTCTCCATCTTTGTCTGACTCCGGTTTGAACATTAATGGCAGAACAGTTTTTGGAATTTTCAATGCATGTGTGTGAGGTAAAAGGACACGATCTCTTGAAGCTCCGCCCCCTGTGCGGGGAGCAGCAGCTCATTTGCATTTAAAGGGACAGACACAAAAACGGTGCGTTTTGCTCACCCTCAAAAAGTGATGATTTTAACATGCTATATAAAAATATCTGTGAGATATTATGAGCTAATACTTCACATACACACTCTGGGGACATCAGATATTTATTTTACATCTTGTGAAAAGGGCATTATACCACCCCTTTAATACAGGTGACCCAAACATTTTGTCATCCGATCAATCAAACCATGCTTATTTTGACCATGAATGTAGTTGGCTGTGTGAGCAGACCGTGTACCTGATGTCATTACCCGTGTTCCCGGAGTGAGCGAGTACCAGAGTAATGTGTGTATTGGACCATCTGCCTCCTCCTGGTGCAACACACACACACTTACAGCTGCTCTAATGTCCAGAGAGACACACACACACGCACACACACACACACACACACACACTGCTGTCTGAACATCTAGAGTAAATAAAGATAATGGGCCTCATTCATGAAACATTCGTAAATATACGAGTAAATATGTGAGTGATTTGCGCGTAAAGAGACCTTCCCGAAAACTCTTCTCCTGATTCACAAATACTTCGTAAACGTCAGATGTGATAGTGAAACGTGTGTGTGTGTGTTATGAATTCCAATCAGTCGTAAATAGGACGCGCGTGCACGCTCATTCTCAATTACCATAAATCTCGCCCATTAAATCCGACTGACAACTATATATGGGCATCATATTATGACACCAAACGAAGGATTTCAACATGTCTTCTCAAAAGCGAATGAAAAAGAAAAATTTCTCATTATCAGATAATATTTTATTATCAGAAGTACATTCAAAACGCCACATTTTATTTTCAAAGTGGCGTATCAGGTCCTAAAAAAAGGAAGCTTGGCAGATATTACAGACGCAGTTACTGGAGTTTCATCTGTTAATCGAACAGTCCCAGAAGGGGACTATTGAAAGCAATTAATTATTTTATTAAAGTGTACCGTTTGCAGATGCTATTACTGGCTCTCATAATAAAAGTAAAAAGAAAAAACATATGTAATTACTATATATAATAATATTTTTTCAAAATGCTGTGTTTTGTAAATATGTAAATATGTACCCGAATTAAAATGCAGCCTTATTAATGAGCAAAACGTTCGGATGTTAAACGCAGTATTTACGCGTGGTTGGCAGCAGGTGTAGATTTCTTTCGTACCAACTAACATTTGGAAAATACGAACATTTTAATGAATCCGAAAATTTACGCCAGAACCACTTTACACACGATTTACACAAAAATTCGTTCTGCTCGTGTTTCATGAATGAGACCCAGTGTGTTTTGAGTTTACGTGAAATGCAGACTTATATACTGTATATATTATTTTACATGATTATATTACTATATAGCATATTTATTTATATTCAATGAATATTTATAACATATATAATGTAATATATTTTACATTATATGATATATATGATAATACATTTTTTTTTTTACAAAATATTCAAAAATATATAGGCTATAATTATATACAAAATTATTTATACACTACTGTTCAAAAGTTTGGGTCTGTGCAAAAATACAGTTAAAACAGTAATATTGTGAAATATTATTACAATTTAAAATATATGTTTTCTATTTAAGTATATTTTAAAATATAATTTATTCCTGTGATCAAAGCTGAATTTTCAGCATCATTACTCCAGTCTTCAGTGTCACATGATCCGTCAGAAGTCATTCTGATATGCTGATTTACTACTCAATAATTTTTTTGTGGAAATTGTGTTACGTTTTTTTTCCAGGATTTTTGGATGAGTAAAAAGTCTCAAAGAACAGCATTTGCAAAGTAAATATTTCGTAACGTTAAAAATCCCTTCAGGCAGTGTTGACCAATTTAATGCATCTCTGATTAATAAAAGTACTAATTTCTTTCAACATTTCAATGTTTGTATAATATAACATGTATGTTTATACTCAAAAATTTATATATTTAGTAATTAAGCAATTCAAATGACTTTACAGAAGCACACATCACTTGTCATCAATCTCGCCACTCACGGTCGATCTGCCAAGAAAAGTTTATACATTACGGCTGTCACTAAATCCATTTCTCTTTACAGTGACTCTGTGGCCTCCAGCAACGCAATCAAAAAGAAAGCGAGAAAAGGAAAGAGTCAGTGTTTATTCCTCATCCTTCACACCACAGCACTGGGTGAGTATCAGGATTAATGGAGCCATTATTCTTCCTGCAGATCAATACGAGATTCATCATGAGATACAAGATAATCTCTGCAGTTCTACAGCCTCCTTTAGCCATAAATAAAGTTCACACACACATATGAACCTCTAGGGTCCTCTCTTTTCTACTTCCATGTCAACTGGATGGACCCCATGTGGGTAGTATTGGTCCTGTATCCCACAATGCATCAGCTTGAACCGCCTACAGTCGGACAGTAAGTGGTCATCCGAACCTTCCAGTGGGATACTACACACATCCACAGTCAATACACCTCGATGTAGCCCACATCCTCCTCTCCTGATGCTGGAGTCACTCAGCGCATGAAGAAGGAGAGATCTCCTGAGGAAGACAGCTTCATAGAGGATCTATTGTGTTATTTCCTCCTCGTTCATGAACTACACGCCCTGTCCGCTCAGTTTGTTCATAAAGACAGTTGTTCAGTTCATTCACACTCGTTCAGACAGAAAACACTGACTCGTTCACTGAAAGCACATATTCTTTAAGTAACGCCGTCTTCACAGCACACTATATAATTACAGTTGTTCATGTTACGGTCAGTCTGGAAGGCAGGAAAAAGGCACCAAAAATAGTCACGCGCTTCACAAAGAAGGCATTTATGGGTCCTCCTTATGATATATTACAAACTATGGAAGGCCATTTCTGACACATGCTTTGGAAAATCTAAAATATGTCTTAAAAGTCGAAATTATAAAATAAAAACATTAGGGATGCACGCACCGAAACTTCGGCCGCCAAATATTATCGGCCGTTTTTTGGCCAACAGAAAAAAAAGGCAGAAAATATGGTGTTCAGCGATCAGGTTTCACTCTGGGTCACATGTTCTGCGAGCGGCTTTTTATGTCTTGTCATACTTTTTTTTAAACGTTTTATGTCACAAATATGACTTTCTGTCAAAATTATAATGTCATAATTATGACTTTCAACTGGTGATTGCCATTATTTTGACTTTTTTTTTTTTTTTCATAATTTTGACTTTTAAATCTTTGAAAAATCTTTGAAAATGTTCCATCTCAATTATAAATTAGCATGTTTATTTCACAAATAAAAGACTTTGTCATAATTATGAGTTTTTGTCTAATAATTATGACAAATTATAATTTCTCATGTCTTGATTGCAACTTTTTATCTCATAATTCTGACGTTTTATATCAGTTAAAATGCTTTGTCATGATTTTAAATGTCTAGTATGTCATGATTTCACATTTTCATTCCATAAATAAGACTTTTATGTCATAATTTTGACCTTAAATCTGACTAATGACTAATTTTTATCTCAAATGCATGATTTACCAACGCATTCTTTTCTTATGTGGCTTTTATAACAAATAAATACAAATGATAAAGTATTAAAATAAAATAAAAATTCTCCCTGATGAAGAACAAGTGAATGAACTGTCACAGTATAAATATAAAAATTAAAATAAACGATTATATGTATATTCTTCAAAATATCTCCTTTTGTGTGCCACAGAAAAAGAATGAACGGCATTAGGCAAACAGAGCCGTTTGTTTTACACCTCTCTATCGACCGCTCTGCCTCTCTTTCCTGTTTTCTTCTACTTCTTCTCTGCATCTGTTCCACCCAGAGTGTGTGTCTCAGAGTGTGTGTCTGCGAGGCGGCACGCTGCCAGATCTCACAGCTGCCAGCGAGAGAGAGAGAGAGAGAGAGAGAGAGAGAGAGAGAGCACCGCACAGCTGGAATGCAGTCAACAGTCGTCTGTGACGTCACGGTCAGGGAGTCTGCAAGAAACCTTTCAGCCTGACCAGCCCTTCACTCTTTTCAGTGTAAACACACCGCACGTCTCCAGTCACTATATCAATATCCAGAGCCCGAGAGTCATCGACAGTTCAAAACTCATTTTACACTCTCAAAAACAGTAGAATATCTCCTTCGTGAGCCTGTGTGGTGGCAGCTGCTCTGTTATAACGTTTAGTCCATATTGCACAAATCCATGCATTCAACCTATACATGCGTGCAGCTTGCCAAAAAAAAAGCTTGATGGTTTAAAATGAAGACGTAAATATTAGTACTGTAATTTTCACCATTAATAATGTCACCATTAAAACTTGGCGAACCACACCTGAGATATTTGCATTATTGTGAACGCAAGAGAAACCGGCATTGATGTCTTTCCCAAACAGCCATGAGTCTTTGTCGACTTCTGACGTGCAGCTTGAGTAAAAGTGAAAATAAATCAGCGGAGGAACGTTGGAAGGCCACTATCTTTCTCTCTGCGTCCATCTAGGGTCTGGAAGTGAACTGTAGTGGAAAATATCTCTGTGTTGTTATGACAGATCTTACATATGTACATGCTCCACTTTTACATGCAACAACACTTCATAGTGACCGCGTCCTGTCAGGCTCCGGGAACTACTTTTATGGATCTTTCATGGAGTTTTTGGTCCTTGTTTGACAGCAACTGAAAGTGTGAACGGTCACTGTTTAAACGTGAGAAGAATGTATAAAATGTCTCCTTTTGTGTTCCACAGAAAAAAATTCACAGCATGAGGGTTTTAAGGATGTAAAGGCGAGTTAATAAACAGTTCCTTTAACTGCATATATTTCAAACATTCTCTATGCTGACTGCTTTTAAAAATTACACAAACACATTAGTGATGAAATTATTATGGAAGCTTGTTTGCACCATGGAATAAAAAAATATTAAAGATAATTGCAACGTTCTATCTGACAATTCTAACTTTTTTCTCACAATTGCAAGTTTATATATCCCCATTCTGACTTTTTTTCTCGCAATTCAAACTTTTTTCTCTCAGTTGCGAGTTTTTATCTTGCAATTCTGACTTTATAACTCACAATTCTGACTTTATAACTCACAATTCTGACTTTTTCTCGCAATTGCGAGTTTATATCACTTAAATCTGAGAAAAAAATGGAGAATTGCGGGATGTAAATTCACAATTGCGAGAATTGTTTTTAGAATTGTGGGATAAAAAGTCACAATCACCTTTGTTATTTTTATTCTGTGGTTTATATCATTTACAGATATGGGTAGTTAACAGTTCTGAAACCTAATTTTGGAACTTTGAAGGCAGAATGCTGTTAAAAATGGAACTTTACGGGTTCCCGAGTGAGTGTTTTAGAACACTTCACATAGGCCGCAACACAAATAGGCCATCGGGAGTTAACATCATCCTGGTTCCCTCAACAAAAAGCCAAAGGGATTTTTCCATAAGCTTTTGGCTTATGATTCCTACACATTTTATTCATCAAGATAATTTTCACAAATAAACACAACTGTTATGAATTTTGAAGCCTTTACAATTGGCAGAAGTAAAAAGCTAATGTGAGGCTACACAACTACATTCAGGGTCAGCGACTCCATCACTTTCAACTCTTTCAAACATATTTATTAAAATCTACAAATAGTAAAGTTGGAGTTAGAATAGTTTAAACATGTATAAACATGGCAAGGCTGTTATAGTATGAGTTTATTTTCATGACTTTTGACTGATTTCTGATAGTCCACAATCAAATTTCGATATGATTTATATTTCGATATGACTTTATTTCAATAGTCCACTTTAGACATTTTATTTAACTACAAGTAACTTTGCAAATACATGTTAGATAACTCTCATCAATTTGCAACTACATGTCAACTAACTCAAATTTGAGTATTAGTTAGTAGACTGTTAGGGTTCGGGTTAGTAGAATAAACATGAACTTGCAAATTGTCTTTTGGAGAGCATCAAAATAAAGTGTTGGTAGATATTAACCAGACAGTCTATTAATAATCTAATGACTACTAGTTGACATGAAGTTAGTAGATATGTGTTACTGATAAGTTTTCCTGTTCAGCACAATGATGTTAAATGTCCCCAACAACCTCTGTAGTCCCATTTAGGCACATGTTCGTCTATTTCATAATATTTTCATTTAATTTTCAGACAACATTTTTCCTGACAACATTGGCCATCAATATGTGGTTGGCACAATGCATTGTGGGATTACCTTTGCTAAGGCAACATGTCGTGCTCAGGAACACAGCTTGTGTTTTCTTAGGCTTGAATCGTTCAACATGAGGTTTTAAACAGAAAGTACACATTCAGTATGTGTGTGAGACATTCTTAAGCATGTAGTAATGAGTATTTCACTCATCTGTCAAGTTCCTTATCATTGCATAAACAAGACTTACCCTTTTTCATGAGGAATAAGTTCACAGCTGTTGGGCTCTTATGAACACAGAGTGAAAATATCAGATGAATTGGTCTGAATCGTTTCATAAAATGAAGTATTTAGGGCCAAGTGTTGAATTAAAGTCTGATAACATCTTCAGCCATTCTAAGACAAATGTTTCTGGGATGCAGAAACTCGCCAAAACCCTGTCAGAAATGTTGGGGGAAGAAATGTATTGTTAGGTTGAGTTTATGTTGAACTCATGTATGTATAATGATGATAAAATAAATCTTTCATCTGCCTCAAAAAGACGCACACACGCAAAATCAAAGAACACAAAAACCTTTCTTTTTTTGATTGCTTTATTAGTCCTCTATGGCATGTATTTTTCCAATAAGGTAATATTTTCCGTTAGATTTTGAACTAACAACTAAACAATGACTTACATTTTACATTTGGTATTTAGCAGACGCTTTTATACAAAGGGCTACAACTGAGGACTACAGCAAGCGAGTCATCGCGAAGAGTAACGCACTTATTGCGCAAAAATAACGCAAGAAGTGCTCAAAATACAAAGTTCAGGCATCGTTTCCCGAAAGCATCGTTAGCCAACTATGATCACAAGTTCCGCCGTTATCAGCATAGTTCAACGATTTGGTGTTTCCCGAAACCATCGTTCCAACGAACGTTCGCAAACAGCATCGCAAACTTGTGTGGTTGGAACGACAGTTCTCGAGCTGGTTAGAAGCATAGTTTCTAGTTTACATGAGATGTAGACTGAATAAATCCTTATCTTTAGCAAAATAAGCAAGCTGACATTCAGTACAACCCGTATTTTTTATTTAGAATACATACAAATGTAATTTACGTCTTCTAGTTTGTCAAGAGATTTAAAGCACCGTTTTTGAAGACTGCACATGTGCCAACGTGCTCAACTATGTAAGAACGAGCCAAATATTGAGTCTGGTAATAAAGCAAAGTAACTGAGAAAAATTTGAAATGGTCTTCAGATGCCATGTCTGTAACTTATATGACGAAATCTAGCATTAATTCGATCTCAAACAGATTAATTAAAATAAGTTATTAGTCCACCACGTGCGAGACGTCATAAACCAACGTAGTTAAACGATACTTTACGACATTCGGTTTCGGGAAACACTCGTGACTAGCTAGTTGATTTCTCCAACGATGCATCGTACTATGGTAGTTAAGCAGTGAGCTATATAGTTGTACGGGAAACGCACCCCTGAGTAGCATAAGCAAAACAAGAGAGGATTAAAGGAAAAGTTTTTTTATTTTTATTTTTTATGTCAAGTGCTCACGGAAGAGATGAGTTTTCAGTTGTCTTTTGAATGTACCGGTAGTTAGGGATTCTGCATTCCGGACGAGGGTAAGGAGATCATTCCACCAGCATGGAATCGTGAATGAGAATGTTTTTGGAGAGTGATTTTGTGGCTCTCTGTGATGGTACTCTCTGTGATAATGACTTATTTAATTGTTTTAAAAAGTAAAAGTAAAATTTTCGGTAACTCTTTGCTTAAACTCCTAATGAATGATGCATTATAAAGGTATTCATTATAATAAATATATCTTTCATAAATGAAAAGTTGGACGAAAGTTTCGGAGGCAGTGTGCAAACGTGATTTATTTGTTAACGTGCGGAAATTTTGGACGCGAATTTCGGACTCTGTGCAAGGACCTTTACTCTTTTAGCATAAATCCATGCAGACGGCCGTCTGCCGGAAGCTATTTTATTAGTCCATAAAGTTTTAAATTTGGATATTTTTCTTACACGAACGCATCGCTTCACTACAGAAGGCCTTTATTAACCTCCCTGGGCCGCGTGGAGCACTTTTATTATGAATAGATGCGCTTTGATGGATTTCCAAAGACATACACCCTTTCACTCCCATTATAAAGCTTGGAAGAGCTAGGACGTTTTTTAATAACTCCAATTGTATTCGTCGGAATATGTTTCTTTCCTTGGAAAAAAAATGTCTTCATGCCTTAAAATATCTTGAATGTAACTCGACACCCTTGCCTCATTTAGTATACGTGGTACTATGAATATGCAAATGAGCCCAGCCTCCACCTATCTCACTCAGCTCAGAGACCCACTCGTTGACGATCACACGTTGATCTGATTGGTTACAAGGTAGTTTGACGTCAGAAACACCAGCCATTTCAAACCGTGTTTTTGAGACTGTCTTTGGTTCACTGCAGTTTTAAAGAGAAAATACTCAGCAATGATGTCGACTTATGAATTTGCACAGGGTTTGTCGTAAAGCATATTAAAAACACCACATAGACATTTAAACAACATTAAAAGCTTGATTTTCACCACAGGGGGACTATAAAAATTACTTTCAATAAACCATTGTATTGCCAGAAGTTAATTATTCCATTAATAACAGTATTGGTATTTGACCTTGATCTAAAAAAATTTTTTATATATATTCTACTGTATATGTATATATTCTATGTATATGTATATATACTATGCATATATTCATTGCATTTCTGCAGGTGATTCTGTAACAATACTCTGAAACTACATGCCATAGTCCAGGACCTGAAACATGAGGAATATGATCATCATAGTAATAGTGGGTTGGAATGAGGCCAGTATCCAGCTCTGTGCTGCAGTTATTAAAGACATGTATTATAATAATGAAAGGCCTATGGCCATTGCTGAGGATTTTTTTCATAACCACATTCCTGAGAGTTACCTGATTGTGTTGAGATGAATGAACTCAACCGCTGTATAATTCCTTCAAAATAATGTTTCAATCTCCCATTTGTAAAGAAAGAAAAAAAAAAATATATATATGAGGCTTGGCCTATTAAGACCTAAAAAATGCCACACATAACCAATGTCCACCCTGTTAAAGGGTACAGTATGTGTATAAAATAACTTTTTTAAATTTGATGAATGTATCTTCTAAGAACATAAATCCTTAGAATTTAGAGTTGAAATTCTAGATTTGGTTCCAAAGACCACGTAAACACAGAACACTATAGGAAGACTGACTTTTTTTTTCCAGATTTGCGTGATATGAAGTCGCAATTGTGAGATGTAAACTCAATTGTGAGAAAAAAGCCAGAATTGTAAGTTTATATCTCGCAGTTCTGACTTTATAACATGCAATCGCGAGTTTCATCGTGCAATTCTGGGGGAAAACGTCAGAAGCATTCATCCATAAGCTGAAAGTGTTTCTGTTGTCCTCTACCTCCTGAGAATGATGTATTTGCCTGTCATAATAAATATCTGGATCCACTCCCAAACCTGTTACACACTATCATAACTTGACATGGCAGCAGGATATAAAACTAGTGCGTTACTTTTTCTGCAGTCTACTACTCGATCTCCTAAGGCAACACACTTTTTATTACTAAATTGATATTCATAGCACACAAACACTAGGCAAAATAATATTTTTTTTATATTAGATTGCATTTCTCTTCTGACATCTTGATCGCCTAGCATGACCGCGCAATTACTTGGAAGAAATAAAATGACAATCACATTTCATTTAAAAGAACATTTACCCCAAAGTCTTCAAAATGAAGCCAAACATTAATATATAATCAGTAGATCCACATTTTGATTTCGCATGACTGATTTTTATGAATGGGAAAACATGAGCTGGTTTGATGACTGTTAACTGCTTTGATGAATTTAGAAGCATGTCTATTCATTTGAGAGAAAGAAATGTAATCTATATCGTTTTGGTGATGAAATTCCTTTCTTGTGTGACTGTTGAATTTCTTTGAATTGCAATTTAGTAAATTCCTCTTCGTGTCATTCAAATTCAACAACCTCCTGAAAACATGAATACTGTCACAACTTCTGGCATTCCTGTATTCCAGTCGAACACATCACAAGATCTGCTGCCCCAATCACTCCATTATGTGCCAATTACATATGAGTCATGCATGCGCTGGAATAACATAATGGACTGGTCTGTATGTGTAATACTGGTAATTACACAGAAATTGCGAGTAAATTTCACAACAATTACAGAGCAATAAATCCTACACCATAATTTCATGTTAACTTAGTTAACTAATGTTAACAAATGGAAATTGTAAAGTGATACCGTATTATTATATATAAAAATAAATGTATCTGTAAATATTGTTATTTGATACTATGTATTGTTATATTGGTGTGCATAACAATTATTCAATGATTCTTAATATAATAACATTTATATGATTACAAAATAATTTATTTTATAAATTATTAATTGTGGCAAACACGTTTGAGGAGTTTTTGGGAATGAGGAAAGGTCTGGGAAAAAAAGCCTGACGTCTCCTTTACTTCCTGTTAAAATCGAACTGCACACTGCAGCTGCGTGGGAAGTGTGTGTGTGTGTGTGTGTGTGTGTGTGTGTGTGTGTCCTCATCCTCCTCACACAGGTGCAGTGAGATCATTTCCTCTTTGCAGGGACTGTTTCCGCAGCAACAGCCTTTTCCTGTCCCAGGGAGAAATAAGGAAACGCATCCTTATCCAGCAGAGGTCAGAGGGTTTGGGTCAGAAGAGAGACCAACAGACCGTTTCTGTGTGTTTATTACTTCTATATAAGCCTATGGCACTTTTTACGCCCATGTTATCAGCCACCAAATAAAAATCACAAGCTTGAAAACTTAGTAAAGTCCCAGCACATTCGCACAAACGTCCCGGGACGAGTTTCATGACACAATCTGATAGTTGAGGTTATGAGCAATAGTGATGCAATCACGAACCTCTAATTATGCGTTGAGATGAGCGGTAAGTGTTCTCTACACACTTCAAAACTATTCCAGCTATTTGAAATGCTCTAAGCATGTAGAAATGACACACACTCGATGTGTTGAGCAATTTTGTAAACGTGAGGCATGTTGAAACAAAACTCAGCACCCCTGTCATTTCCCATCTGATTCTGTGGAACATGTGTCATGTGTCACATGACGTGTGCATTCCTTCTCTGGATTCACAGCATCTCCTCAAAGACAGGGTTATCTGCTGTTATCCAGTTATCAACTGTCTGCTGGCATCCTCGCTTCCTTCGCATGCCAAGTGTGTCAATGTGTCACCAAATGTGTGTGTTTTATAGGACATTTATATATTGAATGTTTACTGTATTTTGATATTAAAGATACAATATGTAATTTTTTTTCGCCGCTAGGGGTCACTGACCTCTTACAATAACAAAGGCGAGGGTTGATGACGCAAACTTTCCTGCGGAATTATGGAACTTGTCGTCAAGCCGATGGATCTAATAATGTTAGTGGATGAGTGAATACATTGATGTTTTTATCGTGACTGTGGGATGAAGCAGGGCGCGATTGCTAATGAGAGACAGTTATCAGCGCCACACGCGACCGCTCTGTCCCGCGGATATAAAGGAATAAGGACATTTAATTCTACCGAACTACCCGCAAGTGCTGTATTAATACTCGCACGTCAGTTTATTAGATGAATGAAGCTTGTGAGGTTACGCAGCGCAGTTTCACTCGCTCTACACTATCACACTATCTAAACTGCATTTGAGTGTGTTGAAAGTTATAATGTTATTCTGTGTTAGTTTGTTGGCTATAAAAACTAGCAGTAAGCTAGATCAACATTAGAATAACACACAGATCATATTCTAACATTTCATCACGTTGAACTATATAACATTGATTAGTTTTATGTATATTTACTCACCTGTCTAATAAAGTACATGCAAGAGCTCTGTCCAGTCGAAGTTAGTCGCGGACGCTAGCTCTCGGCGTCTCAAAAACGCCACGCTGATATTGATCCTCGTTTCAGTTCTCATTTTTCCCGAAGGTCTCCTCTCCATGGTCCATAATGTTTGAACAAAACAACAACAGCGTGCAGCTAGACGTTACGCACTACGCAGTTGTCCACATCTGTCGCCATGGTTACTATGGCAGTACTACGAGCGGAAACCAGGGATAACGCGGATATTACGTCAGTGACAGGCGACAGTGAACAGGGATTCCGGGACGGCCAATTATTTAAAATTGGAATTTCTCTGAAATTAAAAATCTTTGGGAACTTTTGGGATATTGTAAGTACAAAACTGCAGGAAATATATCACACTGTGATTTTTGGATTTTTATTACAAAATTCTTACATGTTGTACCTTTAAATTTAAGGAACATTAGCTTATTTCCATCCACCTATTTTTATGAGCATTTTGTGGTATCAGAGGATGTGATTGGATGACTGCACTAACCAGCGGACCAATCACATCACAGCATCTCAAATGTTGGTTTGGTGGTTCTAAAATGCCAGTGTCAAAGTCTGTCATCAGAATGATCTGGTTTAATTCTCTCCCAGATGCGTCTCACGATTGAGTTCACAAACACCAGCATCCGAACGCAAGAGAACATGACAGCGTTTATTGTGTTTCTTCTGAATCTGAGACGCAAGTCATTTATAAAGAAGGAAAAAAGAGCCACTGGGGCTTCATGAATGCAGCAACTTCCATTTTTATTACAGATATTACGCGCCACTTTCCATCACATGGCATGGAAACGCTGCTTTATTTGCTAAGGTTTAAGCCATAAATCCAGTAGCAAAAAAAGATATTTGGTCTGATTCATTTCAAACGGTCCAGTTCAATGAATCAGTCGTTGGTTCAAATAAATTATTCACAGATTCATTCTTTCTCGTCATGATCAAAAATGTTCAAATGCAAATATAAAATATAATATAAAATATAAATTGCTTGTAGCGATTGGCCCGCCCATGTTTTCAGTGTTTGACTATTATGAATCAGTGAATGAGCGTACACAGGGTGCATTTCCTGTATGTGCCGTGTCACTTCCTGTCAGGAGAGGATTTCCTGTTAGCTGGTGAATGGTTTTGTCGTGGGCAGTGAAATGTGACAAGGACATTTACATCTAAAGCAAACAATCTCTAAACGTCTAAACTTTGCTTTGAATACTTCAGAATCTAAGTCAAGCATCACAATTACTTCCAGTTTTGCCAAGTTTTGCCACTGCTTGTGAAAAATGCTTGTATTGAGATATTTTATATTCTACCAATGATAAAACTGTTAGATGTAAAGTTTTGTGAAGGAGGGCCACTTTGACCTGTGTTTATGATCACTAGCCGTTTTCATAACAGTGACTGTCAAATATGTATTTTAAGTATGGAGATGGCATATTTTGAGTCCTGGGATGGTCATTGGCTACTTATGGGCTATTTTTAATCAGCCACTGATAGTTTTGTTACACTCTAAAAAATGCTGGGTTGTTTCAACCCAATTTTGGGTCATATATGGACAAACCCAAACGTTGGGTTAAAAATGTAATTAAAATGTTTTACCTAACGGCTGGGTTTGTCCATATTTGACCCAAAATTGGGTTGACACAAACCAGCATTTTTTAGAGTGTTATGTGGACATGGCAACCCTAATTTCTACTGCTCATATTTAGGGTTGTGTAAAAGTGAGTAAAAAGTCCCACATACTTCCACTGAATCGTTCTATTCTGGTTCACGTGGCTATCGGCTATGAGGAAGCAATAAACAATTATGTATTTTACATTTTTCAAGGCTTGTACCTTGGAACCTATATTTCATGGTTTGCATTCTCGAGACACCAGGAACTGTTTAGTGTGAATGAGCGGCCGGATCGCATTAGGGGGTTTTCTGTTAGAACGGTGTCGTGTCAGCGGCCCCTAAGTTAATAACTAATGATCTTTGCAACAGAAGTGAATCAATCAAAACTAACTAGATAATAACTTAAAAGGGTGGTTGAGTATGATTTCACTTTTCTAACTGTAGTTAGTGTGTAATGTTGCTGTTTGATCATAAACAACATCTGCAAAGTTACAACGCTCAAAGTTCAAAGCAAAGGAAGATATTTGCTTTTAAAGAAAAGGACTACAACAAACGGCTGGTAGGAACTACACGACATTCCTCCCGGGTTAGTGACATCACCAACCCTAAAATGTACATAAGCCCCGCCCCCGGGACACACAGTCCATGTTGAGAAGAGGAAGAGTTGCTGTAGTCGAGCACATTTGTGAGTCAGCTCAAACTTTAGCATCCATCTTTTCACATGCAATAGAAAGTCACTCTGTGCATCTCACAACAGTTCCTACACGAGCGATTTATAGATTATCATGACAGAATATGCTAATTGAAGATAGTTAACTCCACATCAGCAACATAAATTCATCAACTAACCATTCAGAGACGTCCTGTTGCTTCTACATGTTGTCACTTCTTCTTGAGTCTCTCCATCTTTGTCTGACTCTGTTTTAACATTAAAGACAGAACAGTTTCTGGCATTTTAGTGTGTGTGTGAGGTAATCGCACACACACACACACACACACACAAGCTCTTGCAACCCCGCCCTCTGCAGCAGCTCATTTGCATTTAAAGGGCCAGGCACAAAACGGTGCATTTTTGCAAACCCTCAAAAGTGACAACTTTAACATGATATATAAAAATATCTGTGGGGTATTTTGTGCTTAAACTTCATACACACACTCTGGGGACATCAGAGATTTATTTTACATCTTGTGAAAAGGGCATTTTACCACCCCTTTAAAGGAACACTCCGACTTTTTGGGACTTTAGCCTATTCAACTTATCCCCCAGAGTTAGATAAGTCCATACATACCTTTTTTATCTCCGTGCGTGCTATAAGTCTGTTTGACGCACCCACCGCTAGCCTAGCTTAGCACAAAGACTGGATGTAAATGGTTCCAGATAGCATACTAATCCAAATAAGTGACAAAATAACGCAAACATTTTCCTATTTACATGTTGTGATTTATATAGTCACAGAGTGTGCAAAAAACAAAGTCACATGAAACACAGACATATTTTAACCGTATAAATACTGGGAACTATATTCCCTGAATATAGGGCGGAGTGATAACCGCAGCGCACCTGAGACGCACTCTGAACGAACTCTCTGCTCCTCACCACGGCGCGTCTCAGGTGCTGCGGTTATCACTCCGCCCAAGCAGCAGTGCTTCGCCTTCAGAGAATATAGTTCCCAGTATTTATACGGTTAAAATATGTATGTGTCTCATTTGACTTTGTTTTTTGCACACTCTGTGACTATACAAATCACAACATGTAAATAGGAAAATGTTTGCGTTATTTTGTCACTTATTTGGATTAGTATGCTAGCTGCAACCATTTACATCCAGTCTTTGTGCTAAGCTAGGCTAGCGGTGGGTGCGTCAAACAGACTCATAGCACGCACGGAGATGAAAAAGGTATGTATGGATTTATCTAACTCTGGGGGATAAGTTGAATAGGATAAAGTCCCAAAAAGTCGGAGTGTTCCTTTAAAGCCAAAACAATCTCTGTTACTTTCATTTCCTATCATCACTGTAAAGCTGCTTTGAAACAGTCCATATTGTTAAAAGCGCTATATTAATGAAGGTGACTTGACTTGAGCCGAACTGTGACGGTCAAACACCTGAGGTTTGTATGTGGTCGGTGAGGCTCCTGCGGGTCTGGGAATGATGACCCTGATCTTTCATCTTAAGGAGGATGAGCAAAAACACACACACACACACACACACATCTCTTATCCACGTCTGTCATTTACACTGGCATGTGTGGAATGAACAAAGGAGATAGACAGAGAAAGAATGAGAGATCAAGAGACCACAGGGAGAAACTAGGCTGCCCGTGTTAGTGTGAGGTAAAAAAAAAAAACAGTACCGGTACAAACAATGTAGCATCAACAAAATGACTGAGTTTATATCCTTTGTAATGATTGTGAAATATCTAACCTTTGACCTCTTCTTGAGGTTTGTGTGGTGTCGCAGCTCTGATACTGGTGTCACCATCAGATAAAACACTGAATCCTGGAGATCTGCTCAATGTGGCTTCAGTTTCCTGCAGAAACATTAAAGCTGCGATAAAATACATTCATTATCTAACCCGGCTTAAAATATGCAAAGAGGAATATTTAGCAGGTTGATTCCCCTGAAGTGTAAACAGTGTGTCCCCATGGCACTATCAAAACATCTGTTTGTTTGAGCAACATGAAACCGCATTCAGAAATAACTTCACTTCCTTAATGTGACGTTTTTCAGAATAAAACGATCCGTGAAATGAAAGGTGTGGGATGAGATGTATTGTTTCCTTTTGTGGTTTTAGGCTATATCTGAAAAAGAAGAATTAACATGTTATAGCAGTGCTATTTATATATTATTATTATAGTATTGATTAATATTTTTAATTAGCTTTATTTGTATATTTTCAGTTTTCATTTCAGTTTAAATTTAAGTGACGTATGCTTTTGTCATTTTCAATAGTTTTAGTTTTTCAATATTTATATTTAGCTTTAATTTATTTATTTTTTTCAGTTGTAGTTTGAGTACTTTTAGTACTTCAACTTATTTTATTTCAGTTAGTTATGCCAAGCCAACATTTTCACATAACATTCATATTTTATTTGATCTAAATTTCATTTCAATTAAAGAAAACTATTTTAATTTGATCTATAGTATAGTATATATATATACATACACACACACACACACACACACACGCACACATATAAATATGTGTACATATATACATATATATACATATATATATATACACATCCACACACAACTCAAGTTTGAATCATCACAAAAATATAGTAATGAGGCGTGAGAGGCACTATATGTTTTTTATGGTTGCACACTAATGCTTCTTTTTTTCTTTTTTCTTTTTTGTTGTTGCTGTAACTAAATTGCAATTATATATTTAGTTAAAATTCTCTGTTATTGCTGTAACATTAAAACAATGCCAAACTAGCTATCTGGCTATTGAACGTGACCTTTTCAGAGGTGCAACAAGTTATTATATCACTATGAAAGATTATGAAAACCAAGAGTTTTTCCTTTGGGATGATGAATCGTTCACAATAAGCGCAGAATTGGGTGAAGTTTGATGTCATGGTGACATTCACGTGATTTTCAGACCAGTCAGATTTCACGACATAATTTCCTGAATGACTCTCAACCTAATAAAAGCCGCCACATCTCTGTCATCATCACCCCACCTCAAGACTGAAACACCTCAAACACCCACCGCCACCTGCGTCACACACCAGCACGTTTCCCTTCTGCTCTTATAAGACCACACACTCATTTACAGTGTGTGTGTGTGTGTGTGTGTGGCCATTTCCTGGACCTAGTTTGGTTCTGTTTAAACAGCATCCTCTGATCTCTCCTGAGGGTCAGTCACGACACGTTGAACACCATGGTTTTACCATGGTTAAAGGGTTAGTTCACCCAAAAATGTAAATTCTGTCAGCAATTACTCTTCCTCGTGTTGTTCCAACCCCGTAAGACTTTTGTTCATATTCGGAACACAAATTAAGACATTTTTGATTAAATCTGAGAGCGGTCTCACTCCTCCATAGGCTTCTATTGTAATTGAAACTTGCCGTGACTACAGTGGCTCAACCTTAAGTTTATCAAGCGACGAGAATCCTTTTTGTGCGCAAAACCCCCCAAAAATAACGACTTTATTCAACTATGAATTTTCTGTGTGCCTCTGAGTGAGTTCATGTAACAGTGCAGCGCTTCTGGATTGTACGTCAGAACGGAGGCTCACGGTACTGATCCAATTGTCCGACACGAATGTTGCGTGGTGTCGCGACGCCTCCCCACATGTGTACGTTGATGGGCGTTCCTCTAGTTTACCGCTATGGGCGTGGTTTTGAGCCAGCGGCCAATCTAGAACAAAGGACCCGCGAGAGACTTCCCCCCCCGTCTCCATGTGCGTGCTTCTATTGGATAGCCGCGTCGCGTTCAACGGAATTCATTTGCATAAAGATCGGCATCGGCCAGCTTTTTGACACGCGGCATTTTTTCAAATGCATATTCCGCCTTCCCGGAATTCTTTGCGAGCGCGTCAAAGTCGCTTGACGTCACCCATAGGAATATAATGGAGTGCAGCGTGACAGAAGTGTCGCACGGACAAGTGGGTCACCGCACTATTGGCCAGCATCACACGCACCACACATGACCAGCGTCGGCCAATAGTGAGCCTCCGTTCTGACGTACAACCCAGAAGCGCTGCGCTGTTACACTACATGAAGTCACTCAGAGGCCCACAGAAAATGAATAGTTGAATAAAGTCGTTATTTTTGTTCGTTTTTTGCGTACAGAAAGTATTCTCGTCAGCTGATAAACTAAAGGTTGAGCCACTTTTGAGTCACTTGGACTATTTTAACGATGTCTTTACTAACTTTATGGGCCGGCAAGTTTAAATTAAAATAGAAGCCTATGGAGGAGTGAGACTGCTCTCAGATTTAATAAAAAAATTCTTAATTTGAGTTCCGAAGATGAACGAAAGTCTTACGGGGTTCAACATGAGGGAGAGTAATTACTGATAGAAGTTTCATTTTTGGGTGAACTAACCTTTAAGGGCTGATATAGGTCATGACGTGAAGTGGCATTTTAATCACGGAACCTAATGCATTGGTAACACTTTACAATAAGGTTCATTTATTAAACATTAGTTAATGTATTAACTAACATGAACTAACAATGAGCGATACATTTGTTACAGTATTTATTAATCTTTGTTAATGTTAGTTAATATGAATAAAGCTGTTCATTGTTAGTTCATGTTAGTTCACAGTGCATTAACTCATGTTAACAAGATTTTAATAAAGTATTAGTAAATGTTGAAATTAACATTAACAAAGATGAATAAATGCTGTATAAGTGCAGTTCATTATTTGTTAATGTTAACTAATGTAGTTAACTAATGTTAACTAATGAACCTTATTGTAAAGTGTTACCAATGCATTTGTGTGCCTTACTGATTTCATAAAAACCATTAACAGCAATACGATGGAAAAGGTTGCATATATTAATCAATAATCGGAAAACCATTTTTTCTTCACAAAAAAAAAAAAAATCACCCAAAATGTTATTTTATTACATTTAATAATCGTGGATAAATGCACCCAAAGTAAATCAAATATATATATATATATATATATATATATATATATATATATATATATATATTTAAAAGAGCACTTTATAATAATGCGAGAATAATATATATACTTTATAATAATAAAGTACTTTTTAAATCAATATTGTTTAATAATCTTTTGTTAAATTGTTATGTGTTGATACTAAAGCACATGTAAAGTGATATTTATTTGTTATAGATATTTTATAGATATATAGATATTTTTTATTTAAAGTTGATATATTTAAAATGTACTGTACTTAAATGTACTAAATATTAAAAGTTTTTTTTTAAGGAATTAAATATTTACATTTCATTTAAAAATATGTAAAAATTTAACTTAGTGCTTAAATATAATTGCAGCACATTGCTACAAAACATTCAGCTAATAAACTTTGGCAATTACACTGGCAAATGATTTGTTCATGATGAATATTGATAATAGACAAATATTTATAGATCATTGGCATCTTATATACTGCCATTGCTGCCCATTTAAATAAAAAAATAAATCAGAAAGATTACGACAGCGACCTTTAACCTTTAACTGTAAAATCACTTCGACTTATGGCTTTATTGTGACTGGCTGAAATATACAATTGGTGTAATAGCAGTCAGTCATTACCACTACTACCCAGCTGACAATTTCTTTCTTCTAAAAACGGTTTGCTAACGTTCCCATTACGTTATGACAACATTATTTCTGAATGTTCTCAGAACGTTCAAAATGTCCTGTTTCTTAAATGTTTATTCTTGGTTATTTGAACGTTAAGGGAACATTCCGTTTTATCATTCTTAAAAAAACATTATAGACCTTATGTGCCAGAGAAACAAGGGCGCAGCCATCTTTGGAAGATTGTGTTTGAACTTCCGTCTTTGCGGCCGCTCTGTATATCTCTATGGCAACACTGTCCAGGGGTAATTAGCTTTTGAAGTGGATTTACTTAATGTAAAGTTAACGAAAGTTGTCATGAGGATTGTAATGTTTAAAGCATATGTCTTAACAAATGTCAGTAGACCGGGAAGATTTTAAAACGAGCCGTTCATTCATAAATAGATCGCTGTGAAAATACAGACCGGAAGACAAAAGACAACGAGCGTAGCGCTGAAAGGGGGCGGAGCTACATAAGGAACGTTACTTTTGAATGTTCTCCGAACGTTCTGAAACAAGTAGCAACATTTAAAAAAACATTCCATAAATGTTTTTGTGCTAATGTTTTGATAACATTATTAAAGACCAGATAACTTTAAACGAAGGTCCTATTAAGATTGCTGGAAGAATTGTGTTCATGCGAGAGAACATTGTGAGAACGTTAGCTAAAGTTGTGAGAGGGTCCTATAATACTTCAACAAGACAGTAAATCAGTGTCTTCTCCTCCCGAATCATGTGTTCAGCAGTAAACAGCTCAGATCAAACCATCAAACTGTGTGAAAACATCCATAAAGAGCGTCTGGGAATGATGCATGTCAGTGTAGACGTCTGCAGTGATTCAGATATCTCACATTCATGTTTGAACATGTCTGTTCCTTCAACGACAAAATGTGATAAGACATTCCTGAGGCGACCAGAAATCACATACACACACATTCACATGTAAATAAACTGATCTTATCTGCCGAATTTAAGAACTGGCTTCTTTCCAGTTCATGAGCTGGAATTTGAATGGAAATGAATTGCTGAACGCTGAGGATATGTCATCCTCCCTCAGGCATGCGAGGTCACTTCCTGTTTCCTGTAGGATGAGAGGCCAGTGTCTCGCTCATGCTGGGGGAACCACTTCCTGTGGCCTGGAGGAAGGATGGGAGGATAAACGGATTGAAACGAAGCTGACAGATATTTCTTGGAGGAAAGCGTCCGCGAATCTCTGAGTCTGAATCAGTTTCTGTCTGCGTGTAAAGCTGATTCAGAAGCGTGATTCACCGCACATTTCATTAACGTTTGGGAATCAGGGCTCATGGGGAAATCCCACCAGTGCCTGTTACTGTAATGCCCCAGTGTGCCAGCTCAATGAGCAACTTATGACTCTTCTTGACACAGATTTGCATAAAATTATAACTAACTGAAAACAAATTTTAAAAACAATCTGTCTTTTTTTTAAAAACTAATGCTTGTATCTAAAGTGATTTGCAGAACACTTAATAACACAGGGTTTAATGAACAGTTCAGCCAAAAATGAGTCATACTTTACTTTCTGTTCATTTCAAAATGACATTTTTTGGGGAAACTTCCTCTTTTCCATAAAATGAAAACCCTGCATTGACCAGGGAGCAAAAAAAAAAAGCTCTCAATGAATGACAAACGTTCACTAACTAAACTAAAATATATTTTAAGTTTAAAGTTTAAATTCCAGTTTTAAACTGTTTAAATTATAATCAAGTGCCTTACAGGTGCTTTAGTATCAATGCATCAAAAGTGTACATGACAAAAGATTATTAAAAGAATAATTTACAATGTACTTAAAAGTAAAACTTTTAATATGACTATTATAATGTGCACTTAGACATTTCATTAGTATATTAAAAATAGACTTTTAAGATTCGAAGTACACTACACTACATTCATAAAAATAAAGGGCACTTAAAGCGTCCCAATCTTCATGTGTTTTCCTCTATCAGTGACTCTTATCACATTCTCAGAGATCACCTGTGTGTAACGGTTAAATAAGCAGCTCTGATTGAATAACCTCGGTCAAGTTTATTTTGGTTGTGTTAAGAGTTCATGTATTGCTCCACTATCAGTCGCATCACATTCAGCATTTCATGGCTCAGATAACTGAACTCTTAAAGCTCACATTCTTCACGTGGCTTTAACAGCTTAACTCGAGCGCACTAACTCACGCAGGATATGTTGAAAGCTGGACACATACGAGGGATGTCTAGATTTTCAAGAAAAGAGTAAACAGACTTGACCTCTGTTTAACAGTTCTGGGTTTCCCAGCATTAACTCTTTACTGAACACTGCCAGATGCTAACACTGACTCTGTGTGTGTGTTTGTGTGTGTGTGTGTGTGTGTGTGTGTGTGTGTGTGTGTTTGTGTGTGTGTGTGTGTGGGTGTGTGTGTGGGTGTGTGTGTTGTAAATGTTGTTAGATGCAGTCCTTCTAGTTTTCGAGTCTGTCTTGTATTATTTTGCTACATCCTCAATATGTGTGTGTGTGTGTGTGTGTGAGTCTGTCTCTGTGTGTGTGTGTGTGTGTGTTTAAGAGGATGTGCTGCCCTGTTAAAACTCAAGTCTTTTTACTTCCTGCTTTGAAACTTTTTCAGCCATAAAGACAAACAGCACCAGATGTGTCATACTGTGTGTGTGTGTGTGTGTGTGTGTGTGTGTGTGTGTGTGTGTGTGTGTGTGTGTGTGTGTGTGTGTGTAATCCAGTCATGTAAATCCTGTGATTACGCTCCTGATTTATAAATCATGTCGGCTCTTATTTTGGTTCATATGCGTGAATGTCTTATGAAATGAAATCATAATCAGATTATTAAGCACACGCAAACGCAAACACACGCACACACACACACACTTTTTTGTCACAATTGTAAGTTTATATCACACAATTCTGACCTTTTCTAACTTTTTTTATCAGAGGTATGATATAACCTCGCAATTGCAAATTATAAAGTCAATTGCGGAAAAAAAAGTACAAGCTTATTAAGTACAAAGTCAACATGACATCAAAATTCACCCTAATTTGCATCAATATTTAAAAAATCTGTAATTTACTCACCATCATGCCATTCGAAACCTGTATGACTTTCTATCTTCTGTCTTATCCTTAGGATTTTTAATAATTGTGCTGGTTGCTCTTTCTCATGAAATTGCAAAGGATGGAGACTTTCAAGCTCCTAAAAGGAAGCAAAACAAAATATGGGCAAAAGTGGTTAATACGACTCCTGCATTATACTTCAAGATTTCTAAAATCACAAGCCAATAAAGTCATTATTCATGTGTCCCATTCATTTTCTCCATAACAATTGAAAGAATTCTTCAACCAAACTTCATGAACCAAACCAACCAGCTTTGAGGTGAAATTATAAACTTTGATTGTAATTAAAACATTTGAAAACCTGAAAATTATGGATTTACAAGACCAGATATGATGTAAACTTATTGTATTTTTCCAAAGATGTATACCAAACAAAATATAATGATGATGATGCAATAAAACGATTGTCATTGATCCTAAGTGAACATTTGATTGCAAAATAATCATATGATTATGAGTGTGGTCTATCTCTTGTGGGACTTTTTTTTCAATTGCTGAACCTTGAATTCACATTTAAAACATTAAAAACACAACAAACTAATAAACGTTGAAATAACGCAGAGATCCTAACAATCTCATGTAGGTCTGTATTGAAAGGTTTATATGTTTAAAATCTCAATGGAAATAATGGGATAAACTCGTTTACATTTTTTGTCAAAAGAGCTATTTAAGAGATCATTTTTACTCAAACAACATCAACATTAACCAAAAAAAAAAAAAAAAAAAAAAACAACTAAAGAACTAAATAAGCAGCAAATGTAAGATCTCAGACGTTTGGTGAAAAGTAAAGCGAGTCTGAGTGGTGAATGAGGAAAGCAGGCCTGTGGAGGTTTCTGTGATGGAGGAGGGGAAAGAGGGGTTATTGAGGGCGAGGGATGATGGGGGGGTGAAAAATGGGTCACGCCGCCGTACACGCTAACAGAAACGCAGCGCTATGGCAACCTGACAGCAGCAGAAGATCAGTGAAAACGTGAAACTGGAACAGAATGATAATGAGATGAAGAAGTCTGGGAAAGAGCGAGCGCTTCCCTCTCGACAGAGGTTTTCTGACAGTGTGTGTGTGTGTGTTTAAGAGAAAGATTGTTTGTAAGCTTCTAAATAGACTCTCTCTCTAAAACAACAGTGCAGTAACCCAATAACGGATTCAAAAGACACTGCATGCACTGCTACACACACACACACACACACACACACACACAGTATATTATATCCCCCTACACTGCCCCATCCCTAAACCTACCCATCAAAAGGAAACATTCTGCATTTTTACATTTTTTATAAAACATTGTTTTTTAAATGTTTTTTAAGCTATTTGAATTACGAGGACTCATGAAATGAGAAACTCATGAAAACCATGTTTAAGTTGTAATACCAGTGTAATATGCATGTCATTATACAAATTTGTGTCCTCATAAATCACATAAACAAGCACGCATGCACGCACGCACTCTCTCTCTCACACACACACACACACACACACACACACACTTCAAATGGTTTAAAACAGAAGTGTAAAGCAGAAACGAATCTCATCTAAAACAAAGAGAAAACTAAAAATAATCCATTTAAAGACTGACCCTGAAAATTGACCAGACTGACACAGAAACATTGGCTCAATAGTGGGTGTTTGAGGACACGACTCTCTGATTGTCCAGCCAATGGAAGATGCTACTAATTTTGGGACATATAGAAATTCTGGTCACACATTTTTTTCAGTTTTGAATGCTGAATGCTGGTCTATTATCTAAAACCATTCTTAAACGGCTCATAAAAAAATATATAATTGGTAACTTTACATCAGTCAGACGGTCAGAATATATTGTATATTTCCTTTTCTTGTTATTATTTGTTTACACAAACCTAAAGTACTTTAAATTGACAGAGAGAAGTGAGATAGTGAGAGATTATGGCCGAGGTGTGTGTGTGTGTGTGTGACTGTAAAGCAGTTGCGCTTTCGGCTGTCAGTCTGCAAAACTCACACAAACACACACTTTCAGTTTTGCTGTAGGCGTAACTGTAAGAGAACATCTTCAGACATGATGTACGTGTGAAAATCAACATTCAAAATCGTTATATATTTAACCAAATATGTGACTTCACCCAATATTTAATGGATTGTGCAGATCTCAAGGTGATTAATCAAATAAATAAGTGATCATCTCATATCATGCTGAACATGAGCACTGGGATTGAGTTCACGCAGCTCCGGTGCTGGTATCATTGAAGCTAAAACACACACACACACACACACACACACACACACACACACACACACACACACACACACACACACACACACACACACACACACACACACACACACACACACACACACACACACACACACACACCACACACACACACACACACACACACACACACACACAATCTAATACACTTTTGCAGCATCAATTAATCTTGGGAATGGCAGATACAAGGCTTTAGTGTGGACAAGGCCAGAGGGATTTTGAGCCATTCCTCTCCAGAACAGTGTCCAGGTCACGATGTGTGTTTTCTGACTCGCTCCTTCACACTCCAATGTGTGGCACAAAACTTTTCAGATCTGGTGACTGTACAAGCTATGGGAGATGTTTCATGTTCATCAAACCATTCTGTCACAAGTCTTGCTGTATGTATTGGTGATACATGGTCTTCTTCAGAGTATGTTTGAACCATTAGATGCACATGGTCCTCCAGAACGATTCCCTAGTTGCCATATTATTTCATTATTTCATCACTGATCCACCCGTGCTTCATTCTGGGTGTTGAGCTTCTAAGGGGGTCCTCCACACGTAACTCACATGGATGTGGAAAGACAGTGAAGGTGGACTCTTTAGAGAACATTACATGTTTCACATTGACCACAACCCAAGATTTGCATTGGCACGAGTGACCAAAGGATTGGCTATAGCAGCCCGACCGTGAATATTACCTCGGTGGAGCTCCTGATGAACAGTTGGAGTCGATGTGCCCATTTAATTCTGCTGGGACTGGGAGTCGGGCAGCTGTGGTTTTATGGATGTTTTTTGGACACAATCCGGGTTAGTCCCTGGACATCCCTTTCAGATTCCTCTTGCGTCGACAGTTACTCCTGTTGGATGGTGGTATGCCGACATAACCCTGATACCAGAGCTCTCGATACACCACAGAGACTTGCTGTCCTGGTCACAGATGTGCCAGCGAGACAACTCTGATGATATGTCTCTTGCTGTGTTGTGTGGATTGCAGAGTACAGCTGTACAGATGTGCTATTGCTCTGCTAACTGAACCTTCACACACTGCTCTTATGAAATGTGCAATCAGAGAAGATTGGCCATCACGCCGCGCATATAGGCATAAAACCTCTGATATACATACTGTATATATATATATATGTCAAAATGTGCTGAAAATATTTTGATATTTGCCTCAGAATTTTTGGAACCCTTTGCATATTACTTAAAGAATTTGAGTTAAGTGTTTGTGATAGAGAGTAGATGTAGATGATTAGACTGCAGCTGGCACACTGACCCACTAACACTACAGCTCACACACACATCTATACTACAGCTGTTTCTCTCTCTCTCACTCTCTCACACACACACACACACACACACGCACGCTCACACACTAGGTTTCCATGTTATATGAGGACTTTCTATCCACCTTATTCCTGACGATCTAACTGCGTTTTGAATTATGGGTGGCACTTCCGGTTTGGGGAACTTCCATTCAAAAAGGCTGAAACTAATCATTTCAAATCATAAGTTTGCCAAACAAATAGAGCTTATCTGTTAGTTTGACTGGATGAGCTGTCAATTTCCCTTCATGGTTTATTTTCCGACAACATGAGAATAACATACACTTGGTATTTTAACGTGACATGTTATAACAAGAATATATACGGTAAGAGCTCTCTTCAGTCGCTGCTTTCTTTTCCTCGTGATCATTTTCTTTTTTCCCTTTGCTATCCGCTGTAAAAGTAGGAAAAAGGACAACATATACTGCGCATTTATGGTCTGTTTCCCGAATTTAATTTACGATATACTCCATTAATAATTCACTGGAATGCATGAATAATCTCTCTCGTTATTCTCATCAAATCTCTGTCCAGGTTTGTTTTCACAGGTAAATACAATTTATAATCTGTCATAATGACGGAAATCATTTTGAAATAGTAACACGTAATGCTGAAGTTAATGAACATTTTTGATTAAGGCAACATAAGTTACAGATATTACAGTGATATTTAACCAAAGACTCGCGCTTTTGGGGTTATTTGGTCAGTTGAAAGTACCTTGTTGATACTTTTACACTTTTAAATGTCCTTTTAATGTTCGATGTTTGAATGTTGAGTAGATAACGTCATTTTATGGTGACACTTTCTTAAATTGCGTTCATAGAGCGAGCCTCTTCACTGATTGTTTACAGCTTAACGGAAGTTACACCCATAATTCGCGCAAAGCGTCATGGGGCGCAGGAATAGTGTGGATAGACATGTTTTTTATACTATACAAACGGTCTCTTCTAGCCACTAAACCTATCCATCGCAGAAAACTTTCTGCATTTATACATTTTCAAAAAACACCATCTAATATGATTTATAAGCGGCTTTCCAAGAAGGACAAGGATTTCGGATATTGCCATCTTTGTTGACACACATTACATTTCTCTCTAAAGTGTCTGCCCCCCCCCCCCCCCCCATTCTAATTCCAACTCTTTTCTTAAGAAAAGTCCCCCCCAAACACACACACACAGCTTCTTGTAGTCATGTTTGAGTGGGAAGAATATGTCTACATTTGCCAGGTCTAAAATTAAAGTATAGATTTAGTTACAAAACCGTATTAGTTCAGCCAAAAACGAAAATAAATCAATCACTACTGTCACAAACTTTTGAACAGTAGTGTATCTTTCCCACTTCCTCTTTATTGTCTCACGGCGACTGTATGGATCAAATTTCTCAACACTTAAATGTCGTTGTGTTTATGTTCCGTGTAAGTTCATGTCTTTTTTCTACAAAATTTCCATGTAATTTTCAGGGACATGCTGCTCTTTCTTGAGGATTTTGTTCCCCCTCCACCCCCTCAGTTTCCCTGTCGACCCAGCAGGCCGCGGGGGTGAATTACCCAGCAGCCCCGGGGGCTCATTTCCCTGCGTGCAGACGGTGTTGTGCTGAATGACAGCAGGGACCTTTGGGTGGCGAACACATTCCACACATACCGGAGGCGGGGGGTCAGGGGCGCTGAGTGTCATCATCACTGCAGTGGGCGGGGCATCAGAACCATGTGGCATTCCAGCACTTCTGCTCCGGCTTCAGACTGACGGGATCCACAGCATCTGTGCCACAATATCAATTAGCACAGAAAATTATTTTGTTTCCCTCAGACAAAAAAGTGTATGCAAAAAATAATGCATTTACAGTAAAAGTACAATGTTTTTTGTTAGGTGTCATATTTGATACATCCAGCATTTATGGCGCATATAGTATGATATAGTGAGAATATGGATCTCACACTTCAGGAGGCCCAAATTGAGCAAAAATATGCAATTTGGTGCAGTGTCTGATATTTATATGGCCGAAAGTAAGATGAAATTCTGATTGCTTGCAATGAGATCTTTATAACAATTTAGCAGACTATATAAAATGCATATAAATATCAGTTTCCATATCTCCTATTTCAATATCGTATTAAGACAATATTTAAATGTTTAGTTTTATTATCAAATCTCTGTAGTTTTTATTTTGGGGGGCAAAACATAAAATGTAATACAATGATGATTGAGAAATGAACGAATAATCGTTCTTTAAAAGCCGGATGGATCATATTTGATACATTTTAACATTATATGTAAAAAAAAAAAAATGTTTGGATAATCAAGTAAAGTAAATGTTCACCTTGAAATGTTAGTAATATATTGAAATATTACTAATATATTGTATATTGTCTATTGTCTAAATTGTGTATTTTTTTTCATATTTATTTTTAATCAAATTCCTTGTATGTGTAAGCATATTGGCAATTCTGATAACATAAAAGTTATTCTTACATTTATTTCATTCAAAATTTCACAGCAAAAAGACACATAAACCATGACCTGAAGGTGGACATTTCTAGAATTACACAAAAAGGCTTTTTCCTTGTTAAAAAAGTATCAAGTATCAATCAGACACAGAAGGCATGATTGTGTACAACAGGTTTTTCATGTTTAGATCATGTTGATAATTTAGAGGTCTTTGCATATCAAATATGACACAGTAGTGGCGGTTTACTGTTTTATTCCTATTTACATATGCTTCAAATGCAAAATGTTTTTGTGGGTTCTAGGCTTCGCTCATTTTGTCGGAAAAATGCTTCTCAAAAGTAATCTGGTTTGCTGAGCATCAATAAAACATCTGATGTCCATGTATTTGTGTCTGTTGCTACACAACTGCAGGAGTAAACACAAAAGCTGCCATGCACTTATCTATAATGTTCACTGGAAAGGGTTTCTCAAATCACACGTGTGAGGTCATAATAATATCACACAAATATGGGCCATAACCCGGTGGAGGTGTGAATGAATTAACCGTAAAAATGTATTTAAAATAAAAATGGCTTACTCCTGATATGCTTTAACAAAGATTTTCTATAAAAGTATAGAGTAGACATTCAAAAATATGCCCTGGTCAAACTAGTTACATCTTGATTATTTACACAACGGCAAGAAAAGAAACAGAACGGAAGTGCTAACATTAGCCATTGCTCAGTGTGAGGGATTGAGAGATCAACTATCGTTTGAAATGCTGATCTTATCAAACTAAATGTACTTTCATTTTACAGGATGGCATGTTTTTGCAAACCAACTAACTAAGAGAACATCACAGAATCCATTCCTAATACTCACTGATGTTGGTGCTGTTGTTTTCCCTCCAAAATGATGTCACTTCCTTTACGACGATGTCATCACAGGACTGGCTTTTCTATAGGATGAAAAATAATATTGAAGAGAGGAAAAACTGATAAATTCATTAACAATTAAAACAAAATGACCAAGAAATCATATTTAGTTTAATAAACTTAAATGAATAGATGAAGAAACATCTGGAATATTAATAAATTGCCTATTTTTCATGTAAGTTAATACAGCATGACAAATGACAAGTAATCAAATCATTTAAAACTAGGGCTGTCAAAAGATTAATCGTGATTAATCACATCCAAAATAAAAGTTTGTGTTTACATAATATATGTGTGTATACTGTGTAGAATTATTATGTATAAATACACACACATTCATGTATATTTAAGGAATAATTGCATTTATATACTGTATATACATTTATATAATTTATATTATATATAAATATTTTATATATAAATATTAAAAAAATCTTAAATATATACATGATTGTGTGTGTTTTTATATAATTATACACCGTACACACACATATATTATGGAAACTTTTATTTTGGATGTGATTAATCACGATTAATCTTTTGACAGCCCTATTTAAAATACATTCTTATGTTCGCTTAATTTAATATTTTTTTAATATGTTCACTTACATACTGTTGTCCAACTGCTAGTTTAATTGCTTCTATTGTTCTCATTTGTAAGTCGCTTTGGATAAAAGCGTCTGCTAAATGAATAAATGTAAAAAATGTAAATGTAATACTGTGAATTTACATTTTTTAAAGTGTGTTTTATATCTCATTATCTTTTAGACATATGCGAATGCTGTATGTATGCTGTTCAAATAATCATAAAATGCTAATAACAGTGGTGCATCCATCCAGTGGAGTAACGCTGAAGCTCCAGTAATCTACAGCAGGAGTGTGTTTGAATGGGGCAGATGAAGCTCCAGCCCTCTGGTGCAGATTGGGCAGCGTAGCTTCTGGGTGGAGTCACACAGACAAATACTCACACTTGTAGCTGTGAAACTCTTAGTTTGCTCTCCCCGCAGAGCCGTGTGGATTTACTACCAGAAACCAGCCTGCATTTCTGTCTGCTGAGCACAGCAGTTTAAAACACACACACCAGGAATCTAAGCGCTCGCTCGCCGTCTCTACTGTGTGGGTTTGAATTTAAGGACCCTCTGGTTTTTTTCAGCCTCTATTTTCATTTTTATCTCTTTGAAGAAGACACAAAGGAGGATGGGTGCTCAGTTGACTAAAGGTGAAGCTACAGTGGACGGAAAAGCCGTGGCTGATAAAGCCAATGGTCAGGTGAGGATCTATTCCAAGCACTTTTATGACTGAACTACCAGCTTTCTGATACATTTGAATGGCATCTTATCAACGATCTCCCCCCTTTTATTCATCCCATTTATCTAACAATTCGTTTTTAACAAATTAATATTGGAATTTGTGGTACTTTTTTTGATAATCCAATTGGCTATGGCAACAATAAGCTATCATCTCAGTTCAAAAAGAAGATTTTGTGTAGATGGCTTTTGTAATTGTGTGAGTTTAGGGTAGAAAATCTGTATTTAAACGCTCTCTCTCTTTGATTTGTTTTTAAGGATTGTGTTTTCTGAGCCCATATTTTAGTTTATTTAGTAAGTTATCAGGCAGACTCTGTGGTCGTGTGCTGGCGCTGAAACTGGCAGTAACCCGAATTGAGAACAAAAGGTTGCAGAGCTGCATGCAAATGATGCAGAGCGCTTCTGCTGATCTGCAAACAATGCAATGCATGTGTGTGTGTGTGTGTGTGAATGCATGGACCATTCCTCTGGTACTTCATTAATACTCATTCTACCCATCCCCCTTAATGCATATATGCACCCTACCCCCTCCAAATGTAATGATAGAGCTCTTCTCTTTATTAAATAACTAAATGTATTATTTCACATGCATCTTTATGCATGTGATTTAAAGACTTCAATACTTGAAATGAGATAGTGACCATATCTCAGTGCTCGGTTCATACATCACCTGAATGGCTAGTTGTCCGATTTCCAGTAAATGTAAGAAAAAATAAGGTGTTTTAGAGCCAGATATTGTTTTAAATGCCATCTTAGGTTGCTGTCTCCCTTTTCTTTGTTCTGTCTGGCAGTGGCTGGTTTTCTGAGCTGTGGATGATATTTAGTGGACCAACACTGCCCCTAGTGCACGTAGGGTGTAATTACACGACGTACTTCTGCTTTTGGGTTAAACTGGGTGTTGCTTCGGTTTTTAATGTAATGATATGCAGCAGTCCTTATATTCTTATCTGCCTGAAAAACAGTATGTTATAGGAAATTCACTAACATGCTGTAATTAATATCTATATAAGGTATTTCAGGGGTTTGTGATGGGCAGACTTGAAATCTCAATTTTTCTGATATTGTTGTATTGCGAGGTTGAATTCTATATTTAAGTAATTTTAAACTAGATGTTGTATTATTATTTATGAATAACAATAGCAGCATATATATATATATTATATATATATATATATATATGACCAAATATATACACACACACACACTAGGCTATGCCTTGAAAGTACTTGGTATTGGATCAAAATAAAAATGAGTGGTATCACTACAGCTTGAAAAATATTGTGCTATAAACTATAGGCTACTATAAAGCATGCAGGTCATATCCACTATAACTATAAACACAAGCATTTGCCAGCATAACCCCTTTGCTTTTTTCTGTCTCTGTGTGTGTGTGCCAAGATGCATTTGGCTCATCTACCCTGTTTCTGCTTATCTCTCCAGGAAAATGGCCATGTGAAAACCAACGGCGACGTTTCCACCAAGCCAGATGGAGAAGCCGTGGCCGCAGATGGAAACGGAACCGCGGAGGTTTCCAAGGAGGAGGAGGTCGAAAAAACGGAGGCGGGAGACGGCATTGAAGCCGCGCCTGCTACCGAGGGAGACGCCACCAAATCCGACGGGGAAGCTGCAAAGGAAACCAAGAAGAAGAAGAAATTCTCACTGAAGAACTCCTTCAAATTCAAAGGCATTAACCTGAAGAAGAACAAAAAGGGGAGCGAGGAGGCAGCAGAGACCGCGACCGTGGCCACGCCCACAACCGAAGACAAGCCCGAGGAGAACGGCCAGGCTGCTACGGAGACCAAAGAGGAGGAGCCAGCGGAGGAGGTGACCAATGAGACAACGGCACCTGAGGCGGAGGTGGAGCCAGAGGCGGGGCCTAAAGCAGAGGAGGAGCCTAAAGCAGAAGAGCCCGCCCAGGAAACAGAAGCCGCGCCCACAGAGGAGACTACAAAATCTGACGAGAGCCCCGCCCCTGCTGAAGAGACCACGCCCACCACAACCTCGGACCCGGAGCCGGCTACAGAGTGACCTCACTTCTCTGTGGCAACCTAGACTGTTTATCTTTATCCTTTTTTTTTTCTTTTTGAGATTGAAATATATAAATATATATATAAATATATATAAATATATGAGACTTGAGCCACAATCTTACAGTTACAGCAATACTACAGAGAATCCAAGTTCTTTTACCACCTTTGCTGATAACGGTCACTATTCAGTGGTGTGTTCCTGACCCGTGTCAGTCCACGTCAAGAGCGTTGTTGGGAATGGGCCTGTAATGCTCTGTGTATGGATTGATGACTGATGGATTTTCCGCCTCAGAGGAAAAGCAGCGGATGGAAGAGTGTGGCTCCCCTGTTCACAAACTTTTCAGTCATTTTTCTCTTTTAAACTTCATCCGATCCTTGATTTTTCAGGGCTGATGAGTGAAATGACAAATTGTCCTCTAGGAGTTGGTTAAAGGACAATGTAAAAAAAATAAAAAAAATAAAAAACTTTTTAAAAAGTGTTTAAATAGCTCTACATTCCAATTTTTAGCCCTGAAAACTGTAGGGTGTCAGAAGATCTGGGCGAGTGAATATAGGCTTTAGTCTTAGTCTGTTTTTAATGATGTTTTACAGTTTTAATCAGATCTAGCTACACATTTCAAAGTTTACGACAAAGGGGAATTAAACCACTGCTTTTATCAAATATATATTTTTGTTCTGTTAAGTCTCTGTACATACATTTTCTGACTCTTTATTTTGCTAACATTTCCAAGTGTTAATAAGATGTTGTACGATTAGGCCAAATAAATGTTTGACCCCCTTGTGTTTGTTTGTTTTTCTGAAATGATTTTTTTTTTATATCAAAAACAATATCAAACACCTTCATTATCACAAAGAACATGTTTGGAATTGAACAAAGAATTGTGATGCACATTTAGCTGACATTCGAAGATCTTTAAGATAAAAAATAAAATAAAAAAAGTATGTTACGGAGTTAAGAACGTTAATTCACACAGAAATGTCAAATTATTACATGCCTTCAATATTATTAAAGGTATAATTTACCCATTTTTGGGCAAATTAAATGATTTCCCTCACATTGTATGCATTTATACGTCTGTGGAACAAAAATATCCATATTAAAAAAATTATCAATGAGTTATGACAACATGTTTTTACATTGCTTTAACATTAAAATAAGTCAAGCAATTTTGAACTTTTTTAATAAGTTATACAAAATTAACTCATTTTTTAAGCTGTTTAATGTAATTTAAGTTTAAATTACTTAAACATCCAAATTGCAACTTTTTTTTTGTGTGTGTATAAGGTCTGTTTTTTTCTGTCCAAGTCAGAATATCTTCAGAATATCAATGGCTCTTGAGTTCCACAGAAGAACGCAAGTCATACAAGTTTGGAATGACACGAGAATGTTAGAATTTACTCTAAATGATGATAGCATCTTTTACAAGCTTTCATCAGTGTTTTGATCAAGATTGCATTTTCCCATGGCTCATTCCATCAGGATTTCTTCTCTTTATCAATTAGCTGCTCGGGTAAGTCAAATAAACACACACACACCCAAAAAATTCAGATGCTGAAAGTTCTAGAAGGTGTACAAGTTAATAACTTAATGAGGTTTTTTTCCGTAATAACTGTTAAAATTAATTTAATTTTGATATTCCTGGTAATTAAAGGTACAATATGTAATATTTGTGCATTAAAATATCCCAAAATCACAAGGCCAGTGTTAAATATTTTGTTAAGTTGATTACTTACTATATCCCAAATGTTTCCAACTATTTTTAAATCGTGAGAAAATTGCGATTTTAACCAAGGAAACGGGGCGTGTGAGCGGGGGGGTGAGCTGGAGTCGCCAGTCAATGCGTCATATCCGCGTTACCCTCGGTCTCCGCTCGCACTGCGTGGAGTCCTGGACAAATGCGGAACTTGTAGTTGTAGCGTCTATCAAGTAACAAACGTTAGCATGTTTCGCGCAGTCGTTATGGAACACAATTATTCTTTACCGATTGCAGCTGGTTCTGTCGACAAAGACAAGTACCATAAACGTACGGGTCAATGTTATATATTCCAAATGTAGCATTCGGTAATAGTTATGTTTGTGTAAGGAAAGTATTATTGCTTTAGGCTTGTGTTTAGTTTATTGACGTTGTTTATCACGTCTGGTGTTTATGGCCATGTAAATAAATATAGCATGTATTACACATAAAGATTAATCCGTCTTTTGGCAAATAATGTGGGTATGTTCGAATGTACTTTTACAACAATTGTTTAACACGTAAAACTGCACAGCGTTATCACAACTATGAATTCGACAAATACAGTAACATGATAACCTATTAGTATTAAACCTTACTTTTCTTGCGGTGAATTCATTTTAATGAAATAAAAGCATGTCATTAAACGCAACATTTATAAAAATAGAACTTTACCTCATCCATGAACATGATTTTTCGATTCCCACATCCACGGTGGAGTTAAAAACAACAGTTCCCATCATTCCACACTCCTTCACATCGTCATCAAGCTATGCCGTAGTTGTTGTTTGGAATGTAGCGCAATCTAGCGGCAGAAAATATTGCATATTGTACCTTTAAGTGGAAGTTTGTCCCACTTAAAGGTAGGGTAGGTCAGAACTGTCTAAAAAAAACTTTTATTCAAATTTGTTTAAACTGTCTTTATATACCAATACATAATTAAAATGCGAGTACTCTGAAATAGAGAGTATAAAAAACTGAGTGACTCTAGTGTATTTAATCATCAATAAACACAGCTCATTAATTCCATTCACTCCCACCTAAAAACGGGGTCGCGACTGCGCGCACGTGGGCAGAGCCAGTAATAGCGGCGGTAGTCATGGCGACGGAGAGTGACAGTCGCGCAAGCCAATCCCTTGTTTCGTCCCGGTAGGAATTAATGAGCTGTGTTTTTTGAAGATTAAATACACTTTAGTCACTCAATTGTTACTCTCTTTTTCAAAGTACTTACATTTTAATTATGTATTGATACATAACGACAGTTTAAGCCAATTTTAAAAAAAAGTTCTTTTGACAATTCTTAACTACCCAACCTTTAAGGGATAGTTCACCCAAAAATGAAAAATCTGTCATCATGTACTCACCCTCAACTTGTTCCAAACCTGTCAACTGTCTGGTTACCAACATTCTTTAACATATCTTCCACATATCTTCAACAGAAGAAAGAAACTCATACAGGTTTGGAACAACACGAGGGTCAGTAAATGATGACCGAATTTTCATTTTTGGTTGAACTATCAGTTTAAGATGATGTAGTATGAAAGTACCTAAAAGTGTTTTACCCTTCTGTGCAGATTATGATGACCAATCCAACACAACACATTAAATACCGGTATATAACTTTCTCTAAATCTGTGAATATGGAGTGGCTTGTACTTTATCTTGAATTATATTTTATTAGTACCAAATACAGCAGTGAATGGAGTTCAAATGGTTTTGTGATCACAATAACCTTCACTAGTGTCCTCACAGAGTGTCCTTGAGTGGAAATATTGAACGTGTTTTACCCAGGTAAAGTTCATTTAAATATACAAGAAAAAACAGCTAAACAGTCTGATTGTTATTTAAATATTTTTAATTTTCCAAAGGCAAAAATGGAAATTATGTGACTTGAGAGCAACAATCTATATTTCAACTATATAGTTTGAGTTAAATAAAAAAATAAAAAAAACATTCCTTTTTTATAGCACCACATTATGGCTGACTTTCACAAAGTTTGAAGACACACAAAACAAACATGATATATTTATAATTATATTTGTGTTATACTCAAATATAATTATAATATCATTATTATCTACTTACTATTGAAATAGCAAAACTAATTTGTGCATTTTTTGTTGATTTGTACAGATGATCTTTGGACAAATGTATAACAAAGAAGCAGCAAGCTGAATTTCAACTTCCATCATCAAATTGTTGCAGAATTATGAACATTTCTGTTATAGCGCCACCTAGTGCTGGAATTTGACAATATTTTGTATGGCACCTCCAAACATACAGGTTAAATAGTCAATGACACATTCCAAAAAATCCATTGTTCTGATCAAATGTTTTTCATAATTATCACAAAAGAGATTTACTGAGTAACTGAGCAATAGTTTTATATCCATTCAAGTATTATAACAATCTACCCATTCAGTAACAAGGTCTTTTGGTAGATGCAGTCTATCATTCAAAATACGATTCCGATTCCGATTCCGATTCCCATTCAGATTCAGATTCAGATTCCGATTCTGCTTCCTCATCACTGCAATCAAGGTCATATTCAAACAAACATATTTTTTAGAAATAAGTTTTTGATCAACTGATCAAAAAACATTAAAGCTGACAAACAGGCTGTAAAATCGGAGGCGCCGCGCCGTTCAAGGGTTAATTAAACACAAAGACATAACCACAAAACAATTTAATATTTTATGAATCCACTAATTTCCAGCATGCAATTATGCTAATGAATATTACTTAGTGGAAGTTAAAATATTATTATTGTGTCTTTTCTCTTATTGCAGCTTTATTAAATCAATAAAACAATTAAGGCTGTGTGTTAGAGTGAACATGTCAAGACGAGCTCTAAGTGATAATACTTGATGATAGGAAATATCTATGATTAATAATCTCAGCCACTGCAATCACTTTTTTAAAGAAAAAAAAAAGATTAGCAAGTATGAAAAGTCTGGTTTAAAATGCATAAATACACTTACGAATCCATCTCCTCCAGCAACAGATGGCAGACTTGATCTGAAAAAATAAAAATAAAACATGCATGTTTCAGTGAGTAAAGAACTCAAACATGATAGTTATTTGCTAAGTATAATGTTGAGCATCTTTGAATTCCATGATAAGTTTTGGTTGTTGAAACAAGAACAACCTATGGCCTTTAGTATTGAATGATGTTATGTAAAAAAAAAAAATGTGTTTTTTTCTGATAGAAAAGTGTAGGCCTACTTACTGCTCTGGAACCGGTTTCTATATATTTGGACATCAGCAACTAGAAGACAGATATACAATATTCACTTACATTATGTGGGATGACAATGTTATACAACATTTGAGGAACAGTTTTCAGTCAACATTCAGTCCCATTTATAGCTTTATAGCAGGACATTATACAGTCTCTGTCTCCAATGTTGTGGTGACTTTAGGTGCTAATAAGCCATCAATCTCAAACTGTTCCATTATATAGATAGATTTATTTAAAGATTAAGTTGAGACAACACACTGTACTTGTACTTTTTTGGTTGCTTACTGTAATACATTGTCGGCAGATTTGATACAGATGGGTACAAGTATAGAGAGCCTAAGTCCCTCCCCTTCCGGTGGACCACCATGGGACCTTATTTCGGAAAAATATTGTATGGTCAATGGCGAGAGACAACAAATATTTTATCTCGTTTGAATTGTGCCCTGAATTACACATATGATGTTTGTCAATTTAAAATTCGCAGTTTGATGTAAACCTGTTGAGGTATAAGACTATGAAAATACATAATTACAAAGACTACAAACCCAAAAGGCGCACATGTGACGTCATACCTTTTCTCTCAATGAATGAAGCTAACTTTACTGAAGCTAACGTCTGTCGTTTTTTCTATAGTCTTACGTTATAATCGTAACGTTACGCCGGCATACCTGAGTGTGTTGTACCAGACTGCACACACACACGAGCAACGGTGACGTATAGTGCGAGATGAGAGATGTAGTTCATTGAGCGATTTTCACATAAAACTAAATGTTAGCCTACTCTTCTGTTTTATGACAAACTGCGACTTTCTTGACTTTCATAATTATCTTTTAAATTGACAAACATCATATGTGTAATTTAGGGCACAGTTCGGACGGAATAAAAAGATAAGTTGTCTCTCGCCATTGACTACCATACATATTTTTTCCGAAATAAGGTCCCATGATCCGGAAGCGGAGGGGAGGGACTTAGGCTCTCTATAGTGCTTTTAAAAAGCAGAATAGTTATTGACGTTGTTATTTCACCGGTCTTTGATAGTCTGCCCATGTGCTCTTCACAGAGTTCGTCCAGTTGTTTCTTCAGGCGAGATACAGATTTCTCAACTTTCCCAAATGTCACGATGTCATTAATCTTCCTGGGTGAGGCTTTGCGCTGATTGAATGTAGAACAGGAAGCATAATTCTGCAATTGGATATAAAAACAATACATTTAAAACAAGAATCAACACAGAATCAAAAAAAAAAAAAGTCATAATATATATTTTTAAAAAAAGTTTACCTGGAAGAAATAAACATGATCCTCAGTATGTAAAAGTGGCTTCAGTTTAGAAGTCTCCTTCTGTCGTTTCCTGATCTCCTGCTCCAGCATCTGTATGTGATTCTCTGCATCTCGCACTTCCTTGTTCTCCTGAGCTCTGATCTTCTTTCTCACCTCGGCTTGTGTGTTCTGAATGGATCGGATGATCTTAGTGAAGATTTTGTCAGTGTGCTTCACTGCTTCCCGTGCAGAGCACTGTCACAACACACACACAACTTGGTCAAACTCCTGACACATTGACATGACAGATCATATAAAGTAGCAAAAACATACAATGTTAGTGTGATTTTTGATGTTAAAATACTTTCTCCAATCCATAATACTTTTCCTTAATATGCAGAGTAAACTATAAGTTAAAGGAACACTCCACTTTTTTTGGAAATAACTGTGCAGTGTACATAGTCTACATACATTTATGAAAATTTCTAAAATATTCCAAGTTTAATGAGCATTACCTTATGAAAGTCCAAATATTTTGCAGACTGACAAATCTCCTTGTCTATGTCATTGGTTTCCTGAATGAATGCACTCCTTTTTATTTTCAGTTTCTCCTGAGGATAAATTCACAATCAATAAGAACCCTGCCATTATGGAATAAGTTTATTTGTATTTGTACATGAATCTGCTGTTTATTATCTTGTTTTTGCAATAAAAATGACTAAAAATAGAGACCACTGAAAAATTTGTTTGAGTAAAACCAACATTTTTGATTTATTCTACAAACTGCTGACAACATGTCCTCCAAATTTCAAATAAAAATATTGTAATTTAGAGCATTTTATTTTCCAGCAAATGACAACTGGTCAAAATGACCTTGAATATTGCAAAACAAGTTTATCTTTATTTTTAAACAACACAATACTAATGTTTTAACTTAGGGAGAGTTCAGAAGTCAATATTTGGTGGAATAATACTGATTTCCAATCACCGCTTCACGTGTCTTAGCATGATCCCTATCAGTCGATCACATTGCTGTTTAGCGACTATGCCACTCATGGCGAAAACATTTAAGCAGCTTGGCTTTATTTAATGGCTGGTGACCCTCTTGCTTAACAATGTCTAGACCTGAACCCCACTGAAAGCTTCTGGAATGCAAGCAAGAGGGTCACCAGCCATTAAATAAAGCCAAGCTGCTTACCGTATTTTCCGGACTATAAGCAGCACTTTTTTTCATTGTTTGACTGGTCCTGCGACTTATAGTCAGGTGCGACTTATATATCAAAATTAATTCATACTGACTGAGATGAACCAAGAAAAAACATTACCGTCTACAGCCGCGAGAGGGCGGAGTTGTTCAGAAGCGGCACCGAGGAAGAATTCAATGGATTCAGTGTTGTGGAATGAGATCGCGGGAGCTTGGTGAACTTGCTTACCGGTAACTTGTTGGACTCGCTGGCTAATGTTAATTTAGCCTATTCAGCCTCCCAGGTATATTTTCTTTATGCTATTGTGTAGATGAATAACTGTTAATGTGTTAAGCTAACATACCGGACAGCTTCAGCCTGTGTTCTGTGTGCTATTGTGTAGCTGAATAACTTGCCTTTCCAGATTAAATGTCTGTTTGGTCTTGAAAATAAATTTCTAAATAAATGCGACTTATATATGTTTTTTTCCTCTTCATGACGCATTTTTTGACTGATGCGACTTATGCTCTGGAAAATACGGTAAATGTTTTTGCCAGGAGTGGCATAAAGTCGCCCAACAGCAATGTGACCGACTGATAGGGATCATGCTAAGACGCATGAAAGCTGTGATTGGAAATCAGGGTTATTCCACCATGATGATGATGCTGCTGGATTCGAGTGATCCATTTGCAGCCCAAGCTGCCCCCATCCTGGCCACTAGGAGGAAGTGGACCCCATTAGCTGCAACTGAGCAGGCAAAGGCAGTAATCAGACACAAGGACATCGTGGGACGAGTGCAGGAGGGGAGGATTGGAGTGGTCTTGGATTTGAGGCCAGTACACCAGCGTGGAGCAAGGCCTCTACATCTCAGAGATGCAAGCTGGTGGTCCAGGAGGTACGTCGGGAGGAGGAAGCAGGAAGGTGCGCCCAAGCTGTGGTGCAGGCAAAAGAAGAGGAAGATCTCCTGGAATGAGTTGTGGGAGATGGAGGCATTCAGGGCAAGTTTTACCATCAGGGCTGCCTACGATGTCCTGCCTTCCCCCGCAAACCTAACCGTGCGTTCACACCGCCGCCGGCGAGAACGGCAAAATTAGCTCTCGCCGCCCTGTCAACGACGCCATGAAAAAATTCGTGGACGCTCTGACGTAGATCGAATGTTTGCTCTTTTTAGAGACTTTATTTAAAGGGGCCGCAAAGCAAACAAGCGCGTTGATCGTTATTTTAGCAGAAAATTGATAGATGAAAAGAACTTAACAATTATAGTGACATGTTTGCTAACGAAATAAACCAATTAAAAGCCATTTGTGTGGTGTGGCTTTTGTATTCATGGTTAAGCATTATTCTAATTTGCATTTCCGCTGAAAAACAAGCGTTCTAGCACGAACATCTTATAAATAGTGTTTGCGCGCCTTCTTATCAAATGCAAATGATCAACCTCTCCTCTATTTTGCTTGGGAACTAATGTGGTCGGAACCAAAGTTTACAGGACTGCGTTCCCTGGAATCCTCTCAAACGGAGCACTTCTACATTCCGATTGGCTGCCGCCGAACCGCGTCATAGCTCATTACCATAAAGTTGACCGGACTTAAACTCTCCTCGCCGCTCTCACCGCCCAAGACGCGCCGCCCTCGCCGGAGCTCGCCACTGGCTCTCATTGAAAATTAATGACTTCCGGACGCTCTCGCCGGCGGCGGTGTGAACGCACAGTAAGCCTGTGGTATGCCGAAGAAGACCCCATGTGCCCTCTATGTCCAAGTCCAGCAACACTGAAGCACATCTTAGTGGGATGCAAGACCAGCCTCACCCAAGGCCGTTATACCTGGAGGCACAAGCTAAAGTGTCTTGCAGCAGTGCTGGAAAATTGACGGAGAAGTGTGAATATCCTTCCTCTACCGTCATCCCGGTGGCAGCCGACACCATTTGTTTGGGAGGGCGAGGGTCAAGTCAGCCTCACCGCCACAAGACCAGACACTGGGCAGAGCACGGGACTGGAAGCTGCTGGCAGACTTGGACAAGAAACTCTGCATCCCAGCTAATATCGCAGCTACCAACCAGTGACCAGACCTTGTTCTGTGGTCAGCCTCACTCAAGCTTGTCTACATCATCGAGCTCACCGTGCCCTGGGAGGGTGCAGTGGAGGAGGCTTATGACCGGAAAAGGCTGAGGTACGCTGAACTTGCAGCCGATGCGCAACAACAAGGCTGGAATGCGAACGTATGCCCAGTAGAAGTAGGCTGGAGAGGGTTCATAGCCACCTCAACATCCAGGCTCCTCGGGGAGATGCGAGTGCGAGGGAAGGCCCATCGCCAGACAGTCAAAGACCTCTCCAGGGCTGCTGAAAAGGGGAGCCAGTGGCTGTGGATGAAAAGAAAAGACTCCGCTTAGGCCTTCAAGTGAGTTGATGGCACCTAGGACGCTGGAATTCACTGCTGAACCATCTGAAGGTGTCGTGGGTCTATCGGCGAAACAACGAAGAAGGAGAGCGCCAACTTGATGACCCAAAGGGTGCCATCACTCATTTGACTATCCCACGGAGTCTCATCGGTGCCTCAAGTACGCATTTATTGAGGGATATCAACATCTAGTCCCATACAACACACCAAATATTGACTTCTGAACTAAACTAAAACATTAAAACTAGTTAAAACATTACTATTGTGCAGGGCCGGCTCTAGCCCTTTGGTTGCCCCAGGCGAGATTGAGTTTTGCGCCCCCTTGAACGTAACGGCAACCCTAGAGGGAGCCCGCGCCCTAGAGATGCGCTATTATTTTATCCGCAACCGCATCACAAAACTCATCATCCGTCCGCACCAATGTTTTTGACCAATTTTCAAAACCGCACCCGCCCGCCATCCGCTGATTGGGCGATAGAAGGCGCTGCTGATGACAGCTGCGAGACTAGAAAGCTCTTACCTCAGAATATCAGCAGTGATCTCCGTCTCCGATCAGTGTCAATCAAGCTTGAGTGAGGCTGACCAGAGACCACGTGCATCACGCGCTGTGCGTAGGGCACCGAGAGCTGAGGGAGCACCAAAAAAATAGCCTAATGAAAAATCAATAATTATAATGCCGATATTATTTCAGTATAGAAATGCAGACATCCCAAGTCTCCCGGAAGTTCTGGGAGTATCCCGCATATTGATAGCGACTCACTGATGCCCGCGAATTAGCTAAAATCTCCCGGATCAATCGCCGGCCCTGGTATTGTGTTGTTTAAAAATTAAGATAAACTTGTTTTTTTTGCATTATTCAAAACATTTTTTCATTCCTTTGACCAGTTGTCATTTTCTGCAAATAAATGCTCTAGTCTAAATGACAATATTTTTATTTGAAAGATATAGGTTGAGTAGTTTGTAAATAAAATACAATTTTACTCAAACAGATACATATAATAATAAATCCAGAGAAACTGCTAATTTTGCAGTTGTCTTATTTTTGTTTGAGCTGTATATACAGTACATACACATCTTACTGTACCTGTTTTTTTGCCATTTTACCTGCAGCTGAGACTGTTTTATGTCCACTGTGTTGATTCCCCATACAAACAACACAAATACACTTCCGGTCATTATAACAGTAAATCTCCAGTGCTTTATGATGGAGAGGGCAGATCTGATGCTGTAGATTTGGGGAAGCTTTGACCAGCTTGTGCTTTTTAAAAGCTTTAGACTCATAATGAGGCCGAACATGAGTTTGGCAGTAAGAAGCCATACAAACCAAACAAGACTGGATGGCTTTTACTTTTCTTCCTTTGCAAACATCACACGTCACGTCTCCAGGTCCAGCTGGATCTTCCAGCTTCATTCCCTCTAAAATATCAGCCAGTACAGTGTTTTTGCTGAGAGCTGGTCTTTTCTTGAATGTTGTCCTGCATGTAGGGCAGCTGTAAACGCCTCTACGAATCTCCTGGTCCCAGCATCTCTTAATACAGTCCATGCAGAAACTGTGCCCACAAGATGTAGTCACTGGACCCTTTAGCAGATCAAGACAGATCGGGCAGCTTAAATTATTTTCAGTATCAAAGAGAGATTCTGCCATTTTGGTGCTTTCAACCCCAAGATCCACTGTAGAACAAGAGGAGTTTGGAATCTTTTAAAATCAGAATGGATGTTGGGGCTCCTGTGCAAACATGACCAAATGAAAATTATAACATGATTATAATGGTAAAAAATAATTTCCTGCACCAACATAAAATGTTCTGAAAATTTCATATATATCTGCACCATCCTGAAAAACACTATAGCCTACAAATACATTTAAAAATCAGAAATGATTCGTATTCTAAAACATTCACAAAAGGGGCTTGCTAAACAAGTTCAGAACGGTACACTGTCAGCACGTTTTTATAAAAGGTTCTCATCATTTTTCTTTTTTATTTGTGGATATGCTGATTTTATAACTCGCATTTATTTGTTTAGCTTCACAAATTGGAGGGGAAAAGTCAAATTTCTGTGTTTTTTTTCCTCAGAATTGAAATATAAAGTAACAGCAGATAGGAAAAAAGTCTGAACTGTGTGATAACATGTTGCAATCACCTTCCGTTTTTATTTTGTGGCGGAAACAAGACTGGGGGAGGGGAGATTAAACTGGGGTATGGGGTAAAAACTAAAGCATGTCACTGTTAAAACTTCATATTTTAAAAAAATAAAAATAATCCATGTAATATGTAATTTCACCTACTACACAAACAGCATCTGCACAAAACAATGCTGCCATAGGCTATAACTTAACTTGCGTCTGCTGTGGTAGAGTAGGCCTATAAATAAATACCCGTTATTTGATTTTTAACCTATGCACATAAACACACACTTTTATTACCTTTGGACACATAATCCGGTAATGAGTTTTTAAATGTAAATTTAGTTAATTGCAGTAGAGACTTACAACACGGCTGGCGCTCCTTCAGCGGTGGTGGTGGTGACAGTGACAGTGCCTGACGATGATTTGCACTGAAGGAAAGCACTGAACGGAACAGGAAGCTGAGTGTATAGCGCAATAAAGTTAGTTTGCTACATGTATGCATATAGGCTGCTAAAGGGACCGTCAGCAAATTCCACTCACTTAGGTTATAGTAAATGCCTAGTGTGGGAAGATTGACTTTATGCTATAATGAGCTTCTGCCAATATCTCGCTTGTACAGTAGCCTACAAAGTTTTTTTATTTTATTTTTTACTGTAACTCACCAAACGTTTTTTTCTTCATGTTCCAAAGGTTGAGGTATGTAGAGACCAGACTGATTTACTACAGGTGAAATTGTGCCAATACCTGCCTATAGGCTATAGGCCTACTGTATGTAAACATTTCTTTTTTACTGTAATTCACCAAAAGGTTTTTTTTCACTCCATGTTCCAAAGGTTTTAGTATGTTCCTAGGGACCAGACTGACTTACATTAACGGAGGTATTGGCACAATTTTACCTGTATCAAGTCAGTCTGGTCACTATAGAAACATACTACAACATTTGGAACATGAAAAAAAAAAAATCACTTTTGGTGAATTACAGTAATTTTATAAACAAAAATATTGTTTTCTGAACATTAACGGAGGTATTGGCAGAACTGCACCTGTAGTAAAGTTAAAAAAAAAATGTTTAATTACTGTAATACTGTAAACTTGTAGTAGTGACCTAGTGACCAGACTGACTTGCAGGTGAAATTTCCCAATACCTCCTTTCATGTTTCCCTCCCTTCTCTGAGGCTGGCAAAAGCAGCTTCCAAATCCCCAGTACTCATCTTGCTGGATCTGTCTGCAGCTTCTGACACAGTTCATCACCAGATCCTCCCGTCAAACCTCAATGCATCTCAGGCACCGCACTCCAATGGTTCAAGTCTTCCCACTCAGGTAGGTCCTTCAGGGTGTCGTGGAGGGGTGAGGTGTATATGTTGCAACATCTAGCTACTGGTGTGCCTCAGGGCTCAGTGCTTGGGACCACTTTTCTTCTCCATCTACATGTCAGTCCTCACTGTCAACTGTCATTCAGAAACATGTTTTTTCCTATCACAGCTATGCTGATGACACACATCTCTACCTCTCATTCCAACCAGAAGATCAGACGTTTCTTGCTGGATGAAGGACCACCACATTCAACTCAACCTTGTGAAGACAGAACTACTTGTGGTCTCGAGTCTCAACCAACCCAACACTTCATCAACTTCTTCATTCCAGGTTTATCAACCATAACTCCTTCCAGGACAGCTAGGAACCTTAGAGTTGTGATTGACTATCAGTTAAACTCCACAGACTGAACCGGTCCTGTAGACTTTTACAACATCTGGAGAATCAGTATTTCAATCTATATTTTAACCCATATGGTAAAATATATATTCCCTTGCCACCTCATGGCTGACTATCACAAAATGTGAAGACACAAATATAGACATTTCATTATAATCAGTTGAAATTCGAGCCTTTAATTGTTTTTTTTTTTTACATTTACAACATTTTTGTACAGATGATCTTTGGAACAAAAAGATCTGTTAACATATCTATGACAAAGAAATAAAACACTGAACTTTAACTCCAATCATCAAATGGTTGCAGAATTATGTGAACATTTCTGTTATAGCACCACCTAGTGCTAGAATTTGACAATATTTTGTGTGGCTCCGCCAAATAAGTCATTGTTCAATTAAAATGTTTTGAAGACAATCTAAATCTAAAATGTACGATTGTTTAAAAATCCAGTTTTTAAAGCCATGTTTCTAATTATAATATAAAATATGTAATGTAATCTACCCATATGAGGTTCATCTCCAATGTTGGTGTCTTGTAACCTTTAATTGTACTCTAGGAAAAAGAATGATGATGTCCAGATGTTTTCAAGTGTTGTCAAATTATATGTGGAACTGTCTCCATCTATCCATATATGAAGTCATCACAGCAGTCCCTGCAATCAAAGTTTATATTTTAGTGAGCAAGTGATTGTTGCCGAATCAACAAAAGAGCAAACGTGCACAATCACTACTGTCCAAAAGTTTGGGATCTGCAATATTTAAAAAAATATATATTTATTTGGTAGGCTTCATTGATTTGAAAAACATCTCAGCCATTTCAATCAAAACTCACATTTTTAGAAATAAGGTTTTATATTTTTTTTACTTAATAAATACACTTACCAAATCTGCACTTCCATCCCTACTTCCATCTCCGAGTGGTAAACTAGATTTAAAAAACGAAACACGGAAAGAGCTCAAATCACATGACAGTTAAGTGCTAAAAACAAGTATAATGTGAGCCTGTTTTCGAAGTAGTGTTTATTGAAACCTTTTGCCACAACAAAAAGAACAAGAACCAAAGAATAAAATAATAAATTGCCTAAAATATAATAATATTAAAGGGCCATATGTAGGATTTTCATGTATAAGGACTCAAGCCCCAAGAGCCTCTCTTCCGTTCTATGACACCAGAGGTGCCGCAATAGGGCAAGCAAGCCAGGTAATTGCCTCGGGCCCCGCATTTTAAGGGGGCCCCTGAGGGCTGATCATTTAAACAATCAGACATGTTAATATAAAGACGCACCAACATCTCTGCATCCCCCTTAGTGGGGCCCCTCTCTCATTACGCTCGTTATGCTTTTACCTTTCTCAAAATGGTGCAGCGCTTACTCGCGGTAGGTAGAAAATGCATGATTTGATTTGTTAAACATGAAAAGGACTTATCTGTCTGTCGCTCTAACTTTAACCTAGATAAAGGTTTGCTATTATATGGATATTAGGTGCATATCCAAAGTGTTTGTGCGGAGTGTGGAGCACGCACTGCATGACAGGCGACGGCGCGAACACTTTTCCTATCAACAGTGGAAACAACTTGAAATACTCAATCTTTTCTGGTCATACAGAAAAGAATAATGCATCAGGCGCAAGTACTTTCATGGTCTCCGTGGCGTGAACTTAGCCTGACTACGTCAGACTTCGTACTTCCGCTCAATTTCATTTCGCTTCTGTACTTAGTCTGAGACATCGACATGTCTCTCAGTTTTCCTCCGGCCTGAAAACAGCCGGGCAATCAACGAACAGAGAGCGGGCTGAGAGCCGTGACGTAGACGCTAAGCGCCGAGATTGATATTGGGGAAATCGAAAACGACCGCGGATATGGAGACAAGGGATGAAATTCGCTCTGTTGTGGAGAATATTCCCGGCATTTCCAAACTGAAGGACGAACAAGAAGAGTGTTTGGTAAACATTTTGAATGGAGGTGATGTCGATATGTGATATCTAGGTCTCTTTTATCTGTCGAGCTCGAACTGGCACCCTTTTGACAGGTCAGTGTCTCCTTTTTTTTTCCAGTTTGTAAATATTGCCATGTCATGCTGTAATCTTGCAATTAAGTTGCAGCATTTCGGACAAACTCGAAATGAACAAAGAGCTGTGTTTGACATAACTAATCCTAACTTTGACAGTTGGCTGCAAATATTTTCCTGTTTCTCTTTACTGTCAAATAATAGTTTAGAGGCCCCGATTGTGCCTTGGATGCATAGATTTACATCACATAATCTACAAAAGTCGTTGACAGCCATGTTCACTCCGGTATTTCTCTCGATGGTTTCGTTTTCGCATTATTTATAATGTGTTTACAGTGGCAGTTCGATGCTGCTGAGCTGGCGCATAACCAAACGTTATGTGATTGGCTTACGGGTAACCAATGATTTTATACTTCAGACGAGCGCCCCCCCGCGATAAAGAAAACACGTTTCAATGATGCCATGCCAGACTCTGTCTATGAAGCAAAGCGAAGTAGCAGAGTTTGGTATTACCAGGCTAGCGTGAACTGGAGCGTGTCTCAAAACTGAAACAGAGTGTATAGCCTCACAGGCATGATGAAAATTTCTATATAAAGCTTGAAATGTCCACTTTTAAACTAAAAAAATTGAATCGAAAGCCAATACCGGCTGATTAGACTATGCAATCCATATGAAAGGTGCATTTCTCTCTAAAGGCGCATTCACTTTACAGCGGAGATTTATATAGATATGTTTGAAGCCGACACGGATTTGTAGAAATATATATTTTTTATTAATAAAAATGCCTTATTTGTTAGCCTTATTTGCCTTAAAAATGTTATTTTTTCAGACATATTATCATTAGCCTGCTTTTGCCGGTGCTTTGCTGCAAGATGTATGTATGCGCGTGAGCGTGAAATAGGCTATATTCCTCCATTCACTCAGTATTTAAACAGAAATTAATATAAACATGAGATTAGTCGACTAAAAGCTTAAATGAATGACTAGAAAAATCTTTAGTCTATGGCAACTCTAATCAATGCATTTAGGCTAGTTGACATTTATTTAATTAGTAATTCTAGTATCCAGCTCTTTAAATTAAATTAGTTGAGTTAACAATTAGTTAGTGAACTAATAAAATAATAAAACAAAGATTAAATTAAGATGCTAACTATATATTTCTATATAGCATTGCTTGTTCCACCACAAAAGACTGTTTTTAAGGTGACAATACGTTACACATTTGAAGATTTACTGTATCTTGACGATTGTTGTATTGTATTTTATCTTCTGTTATAAATACGAAGATTGACATTTCGTTCCAAAAATAAGCCCATAAGCTACTATTGTAAAACATAAACAACTTAGCCTATGTTCTGTTAGATGTTCTGTGTTTTGACTACTTTTTGAATTTTGTATGATTATACATCTAGGTAATGAAGATATATTAACAAAAACATCGAAACATGAAACAAAGAACAAAAAAAGAACGTCGCTGTGAGTATTGAATCACGTTCAGTCTCTTTTTTTTTCTATAGAAAAAAGATACTTACTGCTCTGGGACCTTTCGGTTTCATTGAATTCTTGGACATCAGCCACTACAAAGACAGACAGACATTATTCGCTTACATTGTGAGATTTTTCAGAATAAATGCATGAAGACTGAACTGCCAAACTAAAAAGGCTGAATGACACGTGAAATGTTATTTCACCTTTGTTAAATACTCTGCCCATGTGCTCTTCACAGGCTTTATCCAGTTGGCTTTTCAGCTCTGAGAGAGATTGTTCTAATTTCTCAAATGTCAGGTTTTTAACATCTTTGGATGAATTGTTTTGTAAAATTCCAGAAGATAAAGAGTAATTCTGCAATTGTAAGAAAAACAAAGAATAATAATTACAAAAAAAAAAAACTGAATCAACAGTATTTTCATTAAAAATAAACATCCTCTAGATATTTTTTTCACCACCTGCAAGAAATAAATGTGATCCTCAGTGCATAAAAGTGGCTCCACTTTACAATTCTCCTTCTGTAGTTTAACAATCTCCTGCTCCAGCATCTGTATGTGATTCTCTGCATCTCGCACTTCCTTGTTCTCCTGAGCTCGGATCTTCTCTCTCACCTCGGCTTGTATGTTCTGAATGGAGCGGATGATCTCGGTGAAGATTTGGTCACTGTTCTCCACGGCTGCCTGTGCAGAGCGCTGTCACAACACCAACACGCACGCACGCACGCACGCACGCACGCACGCACACACGCACACACGCACACACGCACGCACACACACACACACACACACACACACACACACACACACACACACACACACACGGTTAAACTTCTGACACATTGTACCAGGAAACATTATCACATGGGTTAATGAGCTGATGAGTTGAATCAGGTGTGTTTGAATAGGGAGACAGTTTTGTGCAGTGTTGGGGGTCCTTCAGGAGCAGGGTTGGGAAACCGTTGTCCGCATTGACGTGCAATTACACATGCAGAGAGAGCATGTGAAACCCGAGGAAGTGGTTCTAGTAGACCAATCACAGCTTGCGGTCCGCGTAGAATTGAAGCGTTGTTACATTTTTGGAGAGGTGCATGTCAGGGTACGCGTGCTACACACAGCCTACGATGTAGCAACGGCGTGAGTTCGATATAGAAGTATACATTGGGCTTTAGACCAACCTTATGAGAGACCACAGCTTCCTTGAACTTCAGAATCTCCTGGTCCATGTCGTTGTTTTTCTGAATCAAACTCTTCTTTATTATTTTCAGTTGCTCCTGTGAATGAATTGGCAATCAATAATAATCCTGTTGTTAAGCAACTTAAAATAACAAAATAAAAATCAACTGTTGAATGGAATCAAAATATTTGCATTTGTACAGGATTTTGTTCCATTTTTGCAATAAAAATAGCTTCCATCATCTATTTTTATTAATTTGCTACCATGAGCTATCTATTCTTAAAGGTGCATTAAGCAATTATTCCTGTTAAAAAACACCCGTTTTCTAACCCATACATGCTTAAACAATTGCCTGATGGGCTGAATGAGCCCTTCTCTGATCACTGAGATTGTCTCTATAATCCTGTAAAGTAAAATAAATAAGAGGGATTCGGGCCGGAATTTTAGACTGGGCGTGACGTCATGCGCGTTCACGGCACGCTCACATAGCTATGTCTGGCAGGTTTGTGTATTCGCCGGCATTCTCCGTAGAAGATGGATTGTAAGAGACCTGCTTGTAGTTCATTTCAAACACCAACGCAAACTCCACGTAAGATAAAAAAAAAGAAAACTTTTGTCTAGTGCGTGCACATCTCTGGCTGCAGTTTCGCTTGCCGCCAGAGGTGGCATAGTTCTGAAAAAACTCAGAATCTTGCGCTATGCACCTTTAAAAACAAGATATTCTAATATCTCAATTGTTTGTCATAGAAGTAAGATTAAATTTGACTTGAAAGACTTGAGGTCTTACCTGTTTTTTAGCCATTTCAGCTGTAGCTGAGACTGTTGTATGTCCACTGTGCTGGTTCCCCATACAAACAACACAAATACACTTCTGGTCATTGTAGCAGTAAATCTCCAGTGCTTTATTATGATGGAGAGGGCAGATCTGATGCTGAAGATTTTGGGAAGATTTGACCAGCTTGTGCTTTTTAAAAGCTTTAGATTCATAATGAGGTTGGATGTGAGTTTGGCAGTAGGAAGCCATACAAACCAAACAAGACTGGATGGCTTTTACTCTTCTTCCTTTGCAAACATCACACGTCACGTCTCCAGGTCCAGCTGGATCTTCCTGCTTCATTCCCTCTAAAATATCAGCCAGTACAGTGTTTTTGCTGAGAGCTGGTCTTTTCTTGAATGTTGTCCTGCATGTAGGGCAGCTGTAAACGCCTCTACGAATCTCCTGGTCCCAGCATCTCTTAATACAGCCCATGCAGAAACTGTGCCCACAAGATGTAGTCACTGGACCCTTAAGCAGATTCAGACAGATCGGGCAGTTTAAAGGATTTTCAGTATCAAATAGAGATTCTGCCATTTTGGTGCTTTCAAGTTGTCTGCCGTGTTTTTCAGGTTTTCACAGTAGTGGTAAAATTGATTTTGTGTAGACCTACAACACAACAATTAAAACAATGCAGCCATAACTTCCTGCGGTATCATAAGTGTGGAAAAATACATTTCATTTTTTAAAAATCTATTCACACAAAACAAACGTACATGACTAGTGCGCACAAATTACTTTTTTTCATTGCATGATATGCGGGGATCCGTACAAACACACTTGTATTACCTCTTTCTTGGCCCAGTAGCTATCAGTCACTCCATTGTCAAACGTGTTACTGAAGATAATAAAGTAGCAAGCAGACCGAGTCGACGTCACAGTTACGTCACGACGCTAGCTGGAGGCAAAAACTGGAGGCGGCCAATACAAACCAGCACAGATTCGGCTACATAAGGAACTTAAATTATTATTATTAAATGTCATCTTGTTCTGTTGTTGGGTGCAAGAATCGATGAAAAATTAATATGTTGTATCTGAAATTTTTATTTCAAGAAAAATATTCACATTCTTGGCGCTGGCTAGGCAGAACTTAGGATCGTAACGTTAACACACAAGTCTTGTGACCATTCAGCACATAATAGGCATCTAAAGATTTATATGCCCTCGGTTTAGAAGTCAGGCCACTCAAACAGAGGTATCGTTAATCCTGTCAGATCGTCCATCCATTGACTGAGCGTGTACGGGTCGGCCAATCATTAACTTTGCAAATAACAATCGCGGTCCTGGACAGTGAGTGACCTTGCACATTAAGAAAAAAATCGGATTTTCTCCAGTCATTGTTAAAAAAAATAAAGTCAACAAACCTTGCAAACTAACGTGAAGCGGCCAGAGGGATCGTTCTGCCACCCATAGACAGTATATAAACTGGACACAGCGACCCCATAGGTTTCAACGGAGAGAAATGAAGTCAATTAGAAGCACTCACTTCCTGATCGTCAGGCGAACTGCGCAGGCTCAAACTGAGCTTGACGACGTAGATGTGACGTGAGCAACCTGTAGGTCTTCTAGTAGCTGTGCCGAGAGAAATCTGAATCATTCCCTTCCGAATCTCGCAGAGACGGAGAGCGTGAGCATTAGCTGTCCATGAGCTAGCAGCGGGAGCAACTTTATCACTCTCTATGGGCTTCTCCCTTGACTTTATGCCTCCACGTCCTCCCGATTGCTTGCGAGCTTCTCTGCCTGTCCATACGGTAATTTTTCGACTTGTGCGACAGAGTCGCGCGGGTATGACGCAATCGTTAGCCTATTTTTACAAAAACTGCTTCTACGGGGTCATAACGTAAGATACAAGGTAATGGAGCCTTTTATACATTTTCGTGTTTCTTTAGAAATAAACAATGGACAAACGGTGTCTTTAAACGCCTCAGATGTAAAGTTATTCGCTGTCAAAGTGACGCCAAAATGAATGGGAGTCAATGGAATGCTAACAGCAGGTGGGGGTCCGCTAGCCAATGGCGGCGCCCAGGTCGGCTTCAATATCTTTCGGAACACTGCCCCCCTGCTGCCACCACACGTGAGCTCCGCCCACAAAAAAAGTCACCATCACTGAGGGTGGGTCTACAAGTGCGGGATTCGTCAACTCGTGTTTTGCACAAAAAGACGTGCTCAAACTGAACAGAAAAAAAAGTGCGCAGCTCTTAAAGGGGTGGTGCCCAATTCTACCTAAATTATATTTAATAATATTCCTCTTCCTTCTGTTGGGTTCATGGGGAGGAGGAGAAGGAAGTGCAGGATCAGGGAGGTTACTATTTATTAAAGGGCCGTACACACCGGGACGAATATCGGCGCGCATTATTCGTCAGCGTTTTTCAACGCTTTTTTTGTGTTCACACCTAAGCGATTTTCGCTGACGTTGAGCCGAGTGAACATGCAAATTCATTCCCTGACATTAGATGGCGCTTAAAGGTAGGATAGGTAGGATTTATATAAAAACTTTTTACCGAATTTGATTAAACTTTCTATATATATATCAATGCATAATTAAAATGTAAGTACTCTGATAAAAAGAGTATAAAAATCGAGTGACTCTAGACCGTTTAATCTTCATTAAACACAGCTCATTATTTCCATTCGGGACGAATCACAGGATTGGCTTGCGCGACTGTCACTCTCCGTCGCCATGACTACCGCGCTATAGAGCTGGTAAGTCCCGCCCCCTCCGTAAAACCCCGCTGGACTTCAAAGTTGAAAAAGCGTCAATGCAAGTGAATGGGAGAAAATAATTATTTTCTGGTCCCGTTTGAATTGTGCCATGAATGTGAACATATGTTGTCTGTGAATTTTTTATATAATATTTCATGTTACAAGTTTGACAGTATATGGTATGATTCGTCGGCTAGCAGTTGTGGAAAAGACATAACGAGAAAGACTACATGTCGCCTATGTGACGTCACCCCATAAAGTTGACTTACCCGTGATTTTCGCCAACCTCAACGATTTTGTCCTCTCCCTGAAAGAAGGCGATGAAGTGCACCAAAGACACAGCCATGTCTAGCGGGATCCGTGAGCTAGAGCCGTGAGCTAGTGGTGTTGACGTTTCAAACGCGTCGAAAGCAGCGAAGAGTTGTAGTCCACAAAGTGCTCTCACACAAAGTCTACCCGTATCAAACTTCTACACGCTAAATTGTCGCATTCTTCACACGAAAGATTATATAAAAAATTCACAGACAACATATGTTCACATTCATGGCACAATTCAAACGGGACCAGAAAATAATTATTTTCTCCCATTCACTTGCATTGACGCTTTTTCAACTTTGAGGTCCAGCGGGGTTTTACGGAGGGGCGGGACTTACCAGCTCTATTACTGGCTCTGCCCACGTGCGCGCAGTCGCGCACCCGTTTTTAGGTGGGAGTGAATGGAATTAATGAGCTGTGTTTATTGAAGATTAAATACACTAGAGTCACTCGTTTTTTTTTACTCTCTATTTCAGAGTACTTGCATTTTAATTATGCATTGGTATATAAAGACAGTTTAAACAAATTTGAATAAAAGTTTTTTTTAGACAATTCTGACCTACCCTACCTTTAATGTAAAACAGAAATACCCCGCGTAGTCGCTGGCACGTTTGTGATATAGTTCTTTATGTTCCGACACCAACAGCTCTACATTCATCTTGTCTTGCATCTTCCTCGTCTTATTTCTTCCCGACAGTGTAGACGCTATACTTGCCGTATATCTTCTTCGCGTTACGCTCGGCAAGACCGTTTTGTGTTTGAGCGCCCCCAAGTTGTGTTTTACTGTAATTTCAGAAGCTCCAGACACGTGAGCAAAAGCGCCAATCTGATTGGTCGGATAGTTTTTGACGCCGCGCGTCAAACCAAAAAAACGAACCAGAGGCGTTTTTTTTAAATTACGCTTTTACACGTGGCGTTTTACGCGTCGGTGTGCACACTCACATTGGCGCCCTTTGTTTAGTCACGAGGCGTTAAACGTCGCCGAATATCGGGCGCGAAATTCGTCCCGGTGTGAACAGGCCTTTAGGTTAATAAATATTTATAACTTCCTTAAACAGCTCACGGCCAAACAAACATACGGATTGTCTAAAGCGCAACTTATGTGAGTAATGCGACATGGCACAAGTTGCGTAAGTTGTGCTTTAGGCGTAAGTAGACTGCATATGGCCGTTTGTCCGGAAGCTAGAATTTTACTTTGTAACATGTTTATGAATATTTCCTTACACAAACTCATCGCTTCGCTTCAGAAGGCCTTTATTAACCAACCGGAGCCATGTGGAGCACTTTTATGCTGGATAGATGCATGGACTTCAAAAGAGAAATGGCCATTCACTGCCATTATAAAGCTTGGAAGAGCCAGGACATTTTTTTATATAACTCCGACTGTATTCATCTGAAAGAAAAATGCCATATACACCTAGGATGACTATGGGCTAATTCAAAATTTTGGGTGAACTATCCCTTTAAGAAACATTTACTTGTTTTAATATCATATAGTCCTAAATAAATATTCTTATTTACCCTCACAGAGGCCATAAAACAGTCCTAAATTATTGTTCTTTATCTAGAACATTTATTTGCCCAAGAGGTCATGTAAATTGTCTTACCCATTTCTTTTATTTGTATTGCTCATATTTTTATATTTATTCATTAGCATTTTGTTCCTATATTTTTAAAAATAAATTATTCGATATATATTTTTGATAAACTCGATTATACAGGTATGTAGTAAGTAAAATACATTTTCTAGCAATTCTACCCTTAAAAAACGTCTTTAAGTCAAACAGTTTGTTTTTACAGTTTTATTTGTTAAATAGTTTAAACTAGAGCCAAAATATAAAAAGTAAAAATATATATAAATGTAAACAAAATGTGTCCACAGAATGTGTCTGTGAAATGATGTCCCCAGAGTGTGTGTGTGAAGTTTTTGCACAAAATACCCCACAGATATTTTTATATAGCATGTTAAAGTTGTCACTTTTTGAGGGTTTGCAAAAACGCACCGTTTTGTGCCTGACCCTTTAAATGCAAATGAGCTGCTGCAGAGGGCGGGGTTTCAAGAGCTTGTGTGTGTGTGTGTTAGCAGCTGAGATTACCTCACGCACACACACTAAAATGATTGAAGCTGTTCTGCCTTTAATGTTAAAACGGAGTCTGACAAAGATGGAGAGACTCAAGAAGAAGTGACAACATGTAAAATACAACAGGACGTCTCTGAAAGGTTAGTTGATTAATTTATGTTGCTGATGTGCTAATCTTCAATTAGCATATGTCGTGATAATCTATAACTCGCTCGTGTAGGAACTGTTGTGAGATGCACACACAGCTTGCATGTGAAAAGATGGATGCTAAAGTTTGAGCTTGACTCACAAATGTGCTCGACTACAACAACTCTTCCTCTTCTCAACATGGACTGCGTGTTCCCGGGGGCGGGGCTTATGGACATTTAAAAGCAAATATCTTCCTTTGCTTTGAACATTGTAACTTTGCAGATATTGTTTATGCTCAAACAGCAACATTTCACATTAACTAAAGTTAGAAAAGTGAAATCATGCTCAACCACCCCTTTAATCAGAGTTTTTGTCCTAACCAGCCGCGACGGCGACACGCAACGATTCTATTTTAGAAACGGTTTCTATTTTTCTGCGACGTCGCGCTGTAACAACAAACACAAAGTGTGGCAATGATAATCTCAGGTACTGTTTAAGTGCTTTATTTAATGTTAAAAGCGTATAATGTGACTTTGAATATAATTTAGTGCTCCATTATCAATTGATAATCCACCTTAGATCTTGAAATTATACAAATGGAAACAAGAACGTTCACAAACAAGTGTATTCTTTGACAACGGTTGTTTTAGTAACTCAGTATGTATTTTTTAATAATGTTTAAATTGTTTAATATTTGTGAATTTGATTATGTAGGTAGCTTATCCATTTTCTTGCGATTGCCATCTCTCTGTCTGGTGCCGTCGTGCACTTGCCACGAGACTCTGCCCACACGCTGTTCTGATTGGCTGTGGGTTTTGATTGATTTTGACTTGACGATTTTGACGTCTAGTGTGGACAGACAAATTATTTGTCGCTGGAAAATTAACCCGTCTGGTTAGGACACGGTTCAGGCGAGTGATCGCAGGGTTCAGGGACAGCCATCTGGTCACAACATGACACAAAAACTCACAGAACTCAACATCACAAAACTCACAGAATTTGAGTTTTTCCTCGTCTTTTTGCAGAGCTTGAGAAGAATGCTTAGACTTTTTTGAACAATGTTCTCTACATCCACTGAAAACCACAGAACCATCTCCTCCTCTCACTTTCCTCCAAGGAAATTACTGTGGGCCAGTGCACAACACACTACAACAATGCTGCTCTCTGAATTATAAAACAGGATGCTGAAATTTAAACTGGTCAACATTTTAAACAGCGTGGCCACAACACAAGTCCATCCCCCAACAGTTAGAAATGGCCAAATTATTCTTCCTCTTTAATAAATATTCTTGATACTGCTCTGTTGCTCTGTTTGTTGTTACGATGATAAAAAGTTTTTAAAATCTACATTTTCAGGCTGGTCGGCCTCAGCAGTCTTTATACAGCGCTTAGACCATCAGGAGGGGCTTGCTGTTCACAACCAGTGCAAATCCAACAGAACGCTTTAGTTTTAACGGTGGAAGAGTGTGTGGTAAGATGTAAGTAGCTAAACATTTAATATTTGACATCTGTTTTACAATAAAAATGTTAAACGACTGACAGTTATATCCAGCAATGTTTTTTGTTTTTTGAAACAAATTTGGCTATTTTGAATTGAAAATATGCTATCATTTACATGATTCATGTAATTAATAATAAAGTGACGAGACCAGAGACATTTTGTGTTTTTGACATTAGACATACAAATGTGAATGTATGCATGTCTTAAAACATAAATATTATTTGCAAATATTTTAAATCATGAGCGTAGCTTGTGGGAAATATGCCACTAGATCGTTTTACAATTAATTTTCAACTCAAAAGTATATATGCATATGATATATTTGTAATGAATTTTACCCAATGTTCAAGACATGATTACGGCCTTTTTTCTAAAACCTTGGTTCTTGATACATTCTTTTAAAGGGATAGTTCACTTTAAAATAAAAATTCTGTCATCATATACTCACCCTCAAGTTGTTTCAAACCTGTATGAATTTCTTTCTTCTGCTGAACATAAAGGAAGATTTTTTGAAGAATGTCAGCAACCAAACAGTTACCAGGTCCCATTGACTTACATAGTAGGAAAAAAAATACTATGGAAGTCAATGGGACCTGGTAACTGTTTTGTTACTGACATTTTTCAAAATATCTTCCTTTGTGTTCAGCAGAAGAACAAAAATTCATACAGGTTTGAAACAACTTGAGGGTGAGTATATGATGACAGAATTTTCATTTAAAGTGAACTATCCCTTTAAGACCTTAGAAGACCTTAGAAGACCTTAGAAGTATGATAATGTCAAGAATGTCTTAGTCTCTCAGTATAAGATTCAGAGTGATCTTTAACGATGCTTAAATCGGCTGAAGTAACATCGGAATGGTAAATATGTGATCATTGCGAATACTTGCAACATTTTCTTTGCTTGGAAGCAGACCATCTCTTCCTGTCACTTCGCGTATAAATTGCACGATAAACACACTGCGTGCCATAGAGACGCATTACTGTGAGCCAGTGAGACGCTAATATGAGACTGACGGGAGAAAGTCTGAGGCGGTGATATTACATTGGTTGCATTATTTTTTTTCATGATAATGTCAAGATTGTTTTATTAAGTCTTTCTGTGCTTTATACACATGGCATCTCATTATCTTTCCTTCCCTGTTGTCTTTCTTATTGCCCTTTTTGTAGAGGCAGTACAAATGATGTAGGCCTGCACTACAAAATGAAAGTACAAATGAAGTATTTGGTCCAGACACACCTCTGATTCTCCTATTGCAGCACATGAGATTGGTGGTGATTATTTTACTTTTTAATAAAAGTATTAAAATAAGTAGCCTAATAATTGTTCATAAATATTCTAATTGATCTGGCAATTCGTTTTTTTAATGAAGTCTCAGAAATCTTTGAACTGTATTTGTATTTAGTCCTTTTCACTCAATACTCTAACAATTGCAGAAAGTCATGAATGTTTATGACGTTTAGAGAAATACAATGATTGACAAATATATCCAGCCATATTTACAACTAGCAGTTTAGTTTAGCGATACACAACAAGTTAGACAACCTTTCAGTCTCAACTCTAGCATAAATTTGTTATGAACATCGACTGTTATGATGTTTCTTTACAGTTTGATCTGTCAGATGATGCTCGAAATGAGAAGGTTGTAGGCTAGTCCTGAATGCAGCGAAAAGCGTTTGTCCTGCAATTCCTCTCAAGTACGAAGCAAGAAATCGTTCGTTGAGTTTTGCTTGTGGTGAGTGGGAAATTAAATACACTTTATAATTCTCGTTTTCGCTGTTTTCAGGTAGGCTACTAAAAAAAACCCCGACGCAAATGTATCAGCCAAGCCAGCGAAAACATATGCATGGTAAGTGAATTTCAACTACTTTGTACATTTAGTCTATATAATCACATTTGATCAAAATCGTGTCGATATCTGCTAGTTTGAGTAGACGGGAACGAAGATTCAGAATGATCATTTACGATGCGAATACTGTCAGATTAAGATACGGTTGATTAAATCGACTGAGGAAACATTAGGATGTTAAATGCAATCATTACAAATGGTTAAACATTTGTTTTTGCTTGAAAACTAAATGTTTCTGTTCTGTTAAAGATGTAAATTCAGTAAACTCCAGTGAGACGCTCTAGCGCCAGACTGCAGTGCGCGGCTGCGCTCTAGCGTCGAGGCTGCGTACTGCACGCGTAAACACTGGTGTTTCCTCTTGATACAGTGTAAAATATTAATATTTACTGTAATTTCATAATTAATAACTAATAATTAATAAAAATGAGGAACGCTTCACGAATTTGCGTGTCATCCTTGCGCAGGGGCCATGCTAATCTTCTCTGTATCGTTCCAATTTTAGTATATGTGCTGCCGAAGCAAGCACGAACTGAGAGAATCGAGGAGAGACATATATAGCCGGGACCCCTAGGTATGCGTCTCAGTGGTGGCAAGTGGATAAACCACTTATTCTATTCACTTGTGTCAAATAGGACTGTAAATCATGGTGATATGAACCTGGAAACCTATACAAACCATGATATTTTCAAATCAGTAGGTTTGTTTAGGTTTACCGTAGTATAATCCGAGCTCTCTAGACCATATATGCTAAGGAAGTCAGTCTCTACTAGCGGTGATAGGACGTCTCGGTGTGACGCAGAGACGCTCTTTGTCTCGTGTTACACGTCCTCCCCCACAGAATACGCAGAACTTCACCCGTCGGGGGGGAGGGCGTTAAACACGAGAGACAAAGAGCTCCTCTCTGTCTCAGCGAGACGTCCTATACTATAGCAGCTAGTAGAGACAGCTGGCTGCGTTTGCGTAAAGTCTACAGCTCCGATTATAGGCTACTATCACATTTACAGTCACATATAGGTGGTTTATCAGCTTGCAACCACTAAACCACATCCCGTGGGGTCCCGACAGGCTTCTTTTGCACATGGTCTACTGCTCAGGTTTGATCTGGCTCACAGACCAGGAAAGTGAAAACACCGTGAATGGGAATCACAAAACTCAGAGCAGCCGCTAGAAAGATTTGATCTGGTGTCAAGATCAACGGGGGTTATGTGCAACATACTTCCGTATTCAGGTCAAATATGTTGCACCGCTTCCGGTTCAGGTCTTTTGTATGTTTTTCTATTACTTTGAAGATGCCATTAAAGGAGCGACCGAAGATGAGCACAACCGATGTCCATCGCATTCGCAGATTACATTCGGATATTAAAATTTAATAAAACAGCAACACTTAAAATAACTAGCTTAACTTAAAAGTCCATAGATATCACGTCAGTTCACTCTGCTGTTGTTAACAGTTTCTCCGACAAGCGGATTTTTATCTGCGAAGCTTAATGTGGCCATGGGGTTTGATAATAAACCCATCAGAGTAATGCCAATGATGATGGTTAAATCAAAGGGGAGAAAGTACATGTTATGTCGAATATGACTAAAAACTGTCTAAACTGAAAAAGTAATGGGCCCGGAACAATATATAGTCAGGGTAACCTGAGAGATACAATAGTTTGAAATACAAGTTTCAAAAAGCAGCTCTAACAAGCCAATAGTGTCATTATACAGCTCAAGTGTGTTCTGTGTTGATTCGGTTCTGTTTAATAACGGTAAAGATAATCAATTGTGCATACATACTGTGTATACAATGTATTTGTGCACATACATGTACATGTGAGCTGTGTGACAGACTCACACTGAACAAGCTAAAGACACAAGATAGTAGTGTTTTACATTTGATTTGTCATATCCATGTGTAGTTTGGTGTGTATAACGGTTTGTGTGTAGAGTTAGAGTTACTATGCAACAACACCCTTTTTAGAAGAGTTAAAATAGTTTTGAATGAAGTGTTTGCTTTTGCATTAGTGTGATGTTTTGTGTGTAGGGTTTTGAGAAAAGGAGCCATAGTTTCAGAATTTCAATAAGCATAAAAAAACAAAAAAACAATAATAATAATAATAATATAATATATATAAATAAACTGTAAATAACACTCAAAAGACAGTCACTTGTCGCCATCTAGTGGTGTAATTGTTTTCCAAGTTTTGCCATCACAGGAATAAATTGTTTAAAGTATTTTAAAACCGGGAAAAACAAGTTATTTTAATATTATTAATATTAATTTACAATATTACTGTACACAGTATTTTTGATCAAATAAAAGCTTTCTTGGTATTAAATGTTAAAAAGGCAACAACAAAAAAGTCAAAAAGTCACTCACTTGTACTGGTCAAAAAGATACTCAAAAGACACTCACTTGTCGCCATCTAGTGGCATAATTAAGTTTTCCCACTGTCTTAAAAATAACTCACCCTGAGAAATATTCAGTTTTACTAAAAAAAGAAGAAGAATTATTTACCCCTTAGTGGCCATATAATGATTCTGATGTTATACGAATAATGAATTTGCAAAGAACTTTTCAACATTTAGCACTAGCCATATTAAAGTAGACCATTGGCATTATTTGAGGTACGATCAGTCGGCGTTCTTTATTGTGTGATACTTTGACATCTTTTTTTGACAAAATTGTTTACTGCAATTATATTGACGAGCGCGAGGAGGAAATTAACAAAAAAATCTCCTTTTGTTATTGATTGCCTCGGAACAATTTAACCAAGCGTTCGAAACGCCACACGCTGGTGTCTAATGATGTCTGTTAAGACGAGACCTATTATTAACTACTATTATTACTTTTATTTATTCTAATTTCTAATTAAAACGTATACAAATGTATAAAACTGATCAGAATCAACCTTTTCTGAAGACATTCCTTTTCTCTGCAGCCTATGGAAATATGTAAAGTGTTATCATGAATGTGTATAATCTGATACATGTTTGGATATATTGCTTAATGGCAACATTTCTTGGCTTAAATGTGCTATAGAAGTAAATTTAACGGGCTGATTGAAAAATAAATTGTAAAGGTTTGTTTGCAAACTCCACCCAAGTAAAGACATGTTACCAATTATAATATATAAGATGTAATGTAACAATCTAGTCTTACAAGGACCTGGAAGCAGACCATCTCTAACTTCGTTGTTGTCATTTTATTTTTCTATAGGAAAGAATGATGATGTCCAGATGTTTTGAAGGGTCATCAAGGGATACCTGGAAGCATCTGATCCTCAAAGCCCCTGCAATCAAAGTTCATACTGACTAAGCATACATAAAAAAAACGTATGTATAATATAATTATTACATTCACCAAAGCTTCATTTATTTTAGGCTTTATTTATTTAATGAACATCTCAGCAACTGCAATTAAAACTCACATTTTTGGAAAGATGATCTTTCCAACAAAAAAAGTGCAGGTACAATAACTTGTTTGTAATAAATATCTTTACCACAAATCCTCATCAACAATCTCTTCTTCCTCTTCTGTGAGATCATCTATATTTAAAAAAAATGAAGCATGCATGTAAAGAGATTGAGACACTAGAAACAAGAGGCACTACTTGATTTCCTAAGTAGTGTGGTTATTAAAACTTTTGCCACAGCGAAAACCAGAACCAAAGCATAAGATAATGGCATATAATATAATAATAATAGAATGATGTACTTACCATCCTGGAATATTTGGACATCAGCAACTAAAGACAGACACACATTAACTTACAATGTGAAATTTCTCTTGAATAAATGTATGTATATGATTTAAACTCATTTCAGTCAGCAGTCTTTATAATACACCCTTATGGCATAATTTAAATCAGTCAGTGCCTCACAATAATGTCCACTCTCAGGCATATTAGTAATACCCCAGAAGTAAATATCGCTAAAAATGCAAGTTCAGCTCTTATTTACATGAATGGGGAAAGATCGAACTGCCAACAACAACAAAAAAAGGCTAAAAGACATTGAAAATTTAATTTTTACCTTCGTATAATATTTCACGCATGTGTTCTTCACAGACTTCATCCAGTTGGCTTTTCAGCTCTGAGAGCGTTTGGTTTACTCTCTGAAATGTCAGGTTATTAACATCCCTGGATGAATTGTTCGGGAAAACTCCAGAATAGAAGCAGTAGTACTTCTGCAACTGAAAAAAAAAAAAAAATCAGAATCAACAATGCAGCATTTCATGAAAAAAAAAAAAGAGCCATCCTCTAGATATTTTTCACCACCTTGAAAAAATAAACGTGATTGTCAGTGCATAAAAGTGGCTCCACTTTACAATTGTCCTTCTGTAGTTTAACAATCTCCTGCTCCAGCATCTGTATGTGATTCTCTGCATCTCGCACTTCCTTGTTCTCCTGAGCTCGGATCTTCTCTCTCACCTCGGCTTGTATGTTCTGAATGGAGCGGATGATCTCGGTGAAGATGTGGTCACTGTTCTCCACGGCTGCCTGTGCAGAGCGCTGTCACAACACACACACACACACACACACACACACACAAAACACTTGGTCAACATTTTGGTAACACTTTACAATAAGGTCCCATTAGTTAATGCATTAACCAACATTAAACAAACCTGTTGTTGGTTGTTCTAGTTTGCTCTGGAAAATTAAATATTTTAACTTTTTATTTTAATGTATTGATAAATGTTGAAATTAACATTAACTGAGAAAGTGCTATAAAGGGTTAGTTCACCCAAAAATGAAAATAATGTCATTAATGACTCACCCTCATGTCGTTCTAAGCCCGTAAGACCTCCGTTCATCTTCGGAACACAGTTTAAGATATTTTAGATTTAGTCCGAGAGATTTCTGTCCCTCCATTGAAACTGTATATACAGTATACTGTCCATGTCCATAAAGGTAATAAAAACATCATCACAGTAGTCCATGTGACATCAGTGGGTTAGTTAGAAGTTTTTGAAGCATCGAAAATACTTTTTGGTCCAAAAATAACACAAAATAAGACTTTATTCAGCATTGTATTCTCTCCCGGGTCTGTTGTGAATCTGCGTTCACGACTCCGCAGTGACGCTGCTGATGTAAGACGTTGATGACGTGTTATCTGGTGCGCCCGAGCTTCGTTTACAGTCTGAGGGAGACGCACGCTATATTCAAGCTATTCTACTTTGTATGCGTGGATATCATTTTTTTAATGGTGCGTAAATGTGCATGTCGCGGATGAGACACTTTTACAGCGTGCGTTTCCCTCAGTCTATAAATGAAGCTCGGGCGCACCAGAAATACACGTCATCAGCGTCTTACGCCATCAGCGTAACTGTGAAGGATTGACAACAGACCCGGGAGAGAATACAATGCTGAATAAAGTCTTATTTTGTGTTATTTTTGGACCAAAAAGTATTTTCGATACTTCAAAAACTTCTAACTAACCCACTGATGTCACATGGACTACTTTGATGATCTTTTTATTACCTTTATGGACATGGACAGTATACTGTATATACAGTTTCAATGGAGGGACAGAAAGCTCTCGGACTAAATCTAAAATATCTTAAACTGTGTTCCGAAGATGAACGGAGGTCTTACGGGCTTAGAACGACATGAGGGTGAGTCATTAATGACATTATTTAAATTTTTGGGTGAACTAACCCTTTAAAATATTTGTATTATTATTAGTGCATGTTAACAATTTCTTCTATTGATCCATAATCTTTATTAATAGGCAGGATCAACTCCAATCTAAGCCATTCAATGGTCCTGCAGTGAAATTATGGAGGAACTAAAGAGTTTCTATTCGCTTCAGTTTTTCAGGTTAGTCCCTGCTGGTAGTTTCCGTAATACAGTAGCACCATCTGGCTGCATGCTGACAGACAATATTAAGTCTGATCTCATGACAAATAAATGCAAATCATTTTAGTCCCTTCTAAACAATTAAAAATAGAAATGAATCTGCAGTTATGTAGCAGCAGATTCCAAGTGAAACCAGTGGCACCAAAAGAGAGTTTTATTTTCTCTCATACAGACAAACATATCGCCAAATTATATTCTAGCAAATTTTTCCAAATATATTTGTTAGGACAGTAGAGATAGACCGAAAACCGTAAGAGAGGAACGGGACCAAGAAAAGAACCACAGACTTTATTTTAACCAGCACAACTATGTTGTTAGCATTTATCCGTTAGGCCTTTCTTATTATAGCCATTTCTCATCTTGTTCAAACCCTCATTTTAGCGGTCAACGACACCTACCTTAAAAGAGATCACAGCTTTCTTGCACTGATGAACCTCCTTCTTCAAGTCAGTGGTTTTCTGAATTAAATCCCTCTTTTTTATTTTCAGTTCCTCCTGTGGATGAATTTACAATCAATAAGAATCCCGTTCTTAAAGGACAAGTTCGGTATTTTACACTTAAAGCCCTGGTTTCAGATCGTTTCTGATTAAATAGAACGGTTAAGTTTAAAATTTGGACAGATGATGCTGTCCAGAGAATTTTCGTTTTCTTTCACTTCCCTATTCGTAAGTGAAATTTCGAAAAAATTCCCCATCGTAAGTGCACATTGATGGCCTAAGACACGAAACAACCGGTTTGTGTGATAAAACGAATAGTATTTATATCATTTTTATCTCTTTTACACAACCACGTCCAAGTGATCTGTTTACACCGGATTTCTTCCCCGGTAACTAATCTAACCGCCTTCGATTGGACGTTGCATTTTTAAACTCAGCAGAAACGTGTGTGATTGGCTGTACGGCTCAACGTATGCCTTTGATTGCCCTGAACAATGAAGCGAGTAGTGTGTCAAGATAGAAGGCTTACAAATTGGGAATAAGTGAAAACTCAACACTCCCGGATGAGTTTGCGCGAGCTTAGGCCATCAATGTGCACTTACGATGGGGAATTTTTTAATTTGGACTTTTCTCTGCATGCTATTAGAGACATCTCTGCATGCTTTTGGAGACAGTATATATACCTGCATTATATGACTGACAGACAAGAACGGTTTGACCTAAAAATATCAAAACTGAAACTACTGCGGAGACAAAGACACCTACATCTTGGATGCACTTCAGGTAAGCTAAAACATACCAAAATTGAATTTCAAAGTGAACTATCCCTTTAACCGTTCTATTTCATCAGAAACGATCTGAAACCAGGGCTTTAAGTGTAAAATACCAAACTTGTCCTTTAAGCAACTGTTGAATACTGGATAAAAGTTTCTTAATCAGAAGTTAGTAGAAACATCTCAATGAAGTGCATGTAATTGAGAAACAATCTTCATACAGTATATATGACATAAAATGACCTCATCTTACCTGTTGTTTCACCATTTCAGCTGCAGCTGAGACTGTTGTATGTCCACTGTGCTGATTCCCCATACAAACAACACAAATACACTTCCGGTCATTGTAGCAGTAAATCTCCAGTGCTTTATGATGTTGAGGGCAGATCTGATGCTGTAGATTTGGGGAAGCTTTGACCAGCTTGTGCTTTTTAAAAGCTTTAGACTCATAATGAGGCCGAACATGAGTTTGGCAGTAAGAAGCCATGCAAACTAAACAAGACTGGATGGCTTTTACTTTTATTCCTTTGCAAACATCACACGTCACAGGCCTAGCTGGAGCTTTCGGCTTCATTCCCTCTAAAATATCAGCCAGTACGGTGCTTTTGCTGAGAGCTGGTCTTTGGTTGAATGTTGTCCTGCATGTAGGGCAGCTGTAAACGCCTCTGTAAAAATCCACATCCCAGCATCTCTTAATACAGTCCATGCAGAAACTGTGCCCACAAGATGTAGTCACTGGGTTCTTAAGCAGAGTCAGACAGATCGGACATTTTAAATGCTTTTGAGTATGAAAAAGAGATTCCGCCATTTTGGGGTTTTCAAACCCAGTGGACGATTCACTGTAGAATAATAGCGGTTTGGAATATTTTGGAATCAGAATGGGAGTGGCTCCTGTACAAACAAGACAAAATTAATCATTATTTCCTACTTCAAGTTTCAGAAAATGTCACTATATATCTTCACCATCCTGAAAAGCACTATACATGCATTTAAAATTCAGAAACACATTTGCCCTACTGTAAATACACCTTACTGCTCAACTCTCAAAACAATCTCACACAATATCTTGACAAAGAAGTTGAGATATGCAGGCCTACTATATATTCAATTAAAGGGATAGTTCACCCATACATTAAAATTATCCCATAATTTACTCACCATCAAGTCATGTATATTACTTTTTTCTTTCAGCCAAACACAATCGGAGTTATTAAAATAAAATAAAAATGTCCTGGGTCTTACCAGCTTTATAATGGCAGTGAATGGGGGGTACAGATTTTGAAGCCCCCAAAAAGTGCATCTATCCATCATAAAAGTGCATCTATCCATCATAAAAGTGCATCTATCCATCATAAAAGTGCATCTATCCATCATAAAAGTGCATCTATCCTATCCATCATAAAAGTGCATCTATCCATCATAAAAGTGCATCTATCCATCATAAAAGTACTCCACACAGCTCCGGGGGGTTAATAAAGGCCTTCTGAAGCAAAGCAATCGATAAATATCCATATTTAAAACTTTATTAACTAAAATAACTTGCTTCCGACAGGCGGCTGTACACATCAATTTATGGCAAAAGAGTAACCCTTGACGTATTGAATGCGAAAGCGCAGACAGAGGACACAACAAAACAAAAACACCGATCACAAATTAGAAGTCTAAAATTCGAATTTTTAAAGAGAAATTAAGGATTTTTATAAAAGAGAAGAGGAATTTGAGTTTTGCCCAGCTCTATTCCTACGTCCTACGCCATACAGGGGTTACTCTTTTGGGGCAAGTCAACTTGCGTAGGCAGTCTGCCAGAAGCTAGTTATTTTAGTTTATAAAGTTTTAAATATGGAGTTTTTTTTTATACACAAACACAATTGCTTTGCTTCAGAAGGCCTTTATTAACCCCCCTGGAGTCCTATGGAGTACTTTTATGATGGATGCACTTTTTTTGGACTTCAAAAGCATTATTGGAAGAGCAAAGATATTTTTTAATATAACTCCGATTGGGTTTGTCTGAAAGAAGAGTCATACACACACCTAGGATGACTTGAGGGTGGGTAAATCATGGGATAATATTCATTTTTGGGTGAATGATCCCTTTAAGGGTGCTTTCACACTGGCTATTTAATTCGGAACAGGGCGTTTCACATAAACCGGTAGGCTAATGATAAAGTTGTCATCATCATGCAGACCTGAGTCCACCAGAAGGAGGTTCGGTTTCACTGGAAGTTCTAGAACTGTGGATCGATTCGCGTGAATGTGAAAGCAACTCAAACATGTGCACACTTGTTCAGGAAGCAAAAAGCCTGCATTTTAATTTAACAAAACAATGGAAGGCAAGGAAGTTTGATTATTTACATTTGATCCTTCGCTTTGCTGCGCATAACAGCACCAAATTGATATTAATAATAAAACGCGGTCTGTTTTCTATCATGCGACGTGCACGTTTGTGGGGAAGTAGGTTGAGGTAAAATGCACGAGGGTTATGGAATCAAACGAGTGTGAAACCAGATCAACGCTGCAGTCACAGACTGTCACTCAAACCGCAGGTAAACGTGCAAGGTATGAAAGCCCTCATAACAAATAACAATACAGCCATAAAATATTGAACCTGCTCATGTAAGCCTACACTAGAGAGGAAACACACCTTTCATTTTATTTTTCACTTATAGCCTACACTCAGTCTCAAACAACCTGTAAATGCGCGTTTTTAAATATAGTAGTCTAGTTTAATTCACCTTAGATCCAGTAGACTTAGAATCACAACTTGAATGGCATTCCACGGCTGTTGGGTTAACTTCGCGAATCACCGTCAGGTAAGCAGGTAAGGTAACAGTCACTCCACTCTACCGCGTTAATGAGCAAGTAAATATAGACCATTTGGGAGCATACGTCACTGCAGTTGCGCGCGCTGAGATAAATGGGTAGCAGATTCGAATCCAAGTTTTTTAGAGTCGACTCCGACTCCCACCGGATGATTCGAATCCACAGCATTTACTTTTCATCAAAAAAGGACCAGGAAAAATTTAGGCTGCGGTTAAATTAACATTTAGCTATTTAAAGCTGCTCTCTGTAACTTTTGGTGCTCTGGCGGTTAATAAACATAACTGCATGCGTCTTGCGGAAGAACATTGTAGCCGGAGTTACTTCTCTCTGTTTATAAACCAGCTCAGGTACTGAGCTACTCCGCAGTGGTACGAACCGAACCAGTCTAAAATAATCCGAATATAAACACTTATTAGGTGTTGGCGTAATGATTCAGGATAAGACAAAAACACTTTTGTGAAAATGGATTCATGATGTACTCGCTCATTATATAAATTTTGTTCAGATTAAACACAAAGTTAAAAAGTTACGAACTGGAGCTTTAAAGTAAAAGTTTAATTGCATTAACTTAATAGCCTAAACACGGGCTTTACCCCCTTCCATCATAAATCGTCGCTGTTTTAGTCACAGCAATTTTCCGAACATACGTACACAATAAATGAAATACGGTCATCACAAGCATATACAGGCTTAATGAGTTTATGCATTCAGCAATTAATTGGAATTTTTTATTACTTGGTCCGCCCGACCTGTAGGCCTATCCGCAGTATCATAACAAACAGGTGGATCATCACAATACTGTTGAATGAGCTTAACTTGCATTGAACCTCGAATATTCTTATAATCAAGGGGGCACTAAGGGAAAAAAATCATGAAATATATACAATTTTACATGATAAACATCTATCAGATTCTGCAAAGGGGATGAAAACTTATGCACCCAAACTGCATATTCTGTCTATGTACAGATTAGATTCCCCGGGCTTCTGTATGTGTTAGACTACGTGGCATCTCATCTTGTCCACTAGATGGCAGCACAGTCCGGGTTTTGCAGTGATTCTTTCCTTTCCTGTCCACCTCTTGAACATTACACAGGCCACATGCACCACCCATGACCTCTTTTATGAATACAAATCACCAGTAAATGACACATTTAGTGCCTGTCTCAAGTTCCCACAACTCTGGGTTGCCAGATTTCGATACTAAATCACACTCATAAACCAGAGTTCACGTGGGAGATCAGAGCGAGAGCATGCCTGTAAAAGTAACATCCATACCATTTCTTGTCTAAAAAGTGCAAATCAACATGCTCAGTTATTGATGAAATAAGTACAGGTTTCTGTGAGTTGGACCAGATTTAGGAATAGCAGGATGAGTGCGCTGGTTGACTGATTGTATGGAATCCAGATCCTCTCCATCCATATCAAAACAGGAGGGACGTGGCGTCGTGTTCAGGCTATCAGCGTGCAGATCTGTCACGACACCTCCTGTTGTGTGCTTTATCTGTGGATCAGTGTGAGGCTCAATGGGTAACCCGTAACTGCATGAGCGCTCACTGATTCAGAACACTGAGCAAGAAGAAACCCAACTTATTTTGATGCCGCTCTTTCCTTCAGATATGCTCAATTCATCATTCGATGTCTGTAATAACATGCTGTATGAACACAAATGGCTCAAAGACATTAGTGCAAGATCCTTGTGAGTTTAAGTTAAACACATATTTGAAAAACAACACATTTTGTCGCCTTCATATATGTAGGCCTACAAAAGTTTGGGGTCAGAACAATATTTTAAAAATGTTTTTTAAAGAAGTCTCTTGTTCACCGAGGCTGCATTTATTTGATCCAAACTACTCTAAAACTGTGAAATGTAGAAATACTATAATATTTCTTATATAATATATTTTTAAATTATTCCTGCAATGCTGATTTGCTGCTCAAGAAACATTGTTATCAATGCTGAAAACAGTTGAGTTGCTTAATATTTATGTGAAAAACCATGATACTTTATGATTCTTTGATGAATAGAAAGTTGGGAAAAAAAACATTATACCTGTCTTTAGATCATTTTACTGGTTCCTTGCTGTATAAAAGTATTCATTTCTTTAAAATCTTACTGATCCCAAACAATTTTATGGTATATGTCTTAATATTTTCGATCAAATTTTAAACTCAAAATTATAAAGATGAAATCATGGTTTGTTTTACATTATGAGTGGGTTTGCTTGTGACATTTTGGTTACATTAAAAACTATAGGAGCTTATTAAGAAATATTCCATGTGTTTCTTTACCTTTTCACTTGAAAAACATGTCTTCCTGGGAATTTATTAACTAAAGCCATTGTCCACAATGACATTATACAGGAAGTAACATTATTTTTTATGGGAATTAACTAAGAGGTCAAGTTTTGGCTCTTTATTAACTTTATTAACCAACTTTACCTCTTTAGAAAATGTTAGGCATGAATGAATCAAGTTAAAGTGCCTGATCAAAGCAGATTTTTGAAAGTCTGGTAAATGTTTTTATAGCAATACTTATTTAAATTACAACTCAAACATATTCAAGTTCAAAAGGTACTTCATAACAGGAATGAGCCATTTATGAATACACAGTGAATATAAAGGTACCCTGTCTTCATATATACAGGCCTGAAACATGCAAACTCAGGGGAAAGACACACACACACAAACACAAACACAGACAGTCATTTCTCCCACAATGTTTCCACAAGCATATCATCTTAACACACCTAACCCGGTAACCCATTAAAAAAAAAGCAGTATGCACAGCTGGTTTAGGTAACTTAAACCCTTAATGTAGAAAAAACTATTAAAGAAATGTGATTCATAGTGACTCAATGTTGTTTCAGATGCAGATGGGGCTCCAGGAGCAGCGAATGGGACCAACAATTACTAAACACTCATAAAACCGACCTCGATGTAAATGAGGTATGAGGAGGCCCTTCTAAAACAGAACATACTTGCTATTTTATTCGACAATATAAATTCCCAGCCGACAATATAAGTGCCAGGGTGGGCTGTGAGAGCCAAATTTCTGAAAACGTCCTCTCAAATACAGTAAAACCTCTTACAACTAAGTTGTCAATATGATCCTCATTAGTAAAAAAAAGAAAGGGTTTATAAATGGGCCAAATAACTTCTCAAATAAAAAAATATGCCTATAAGGTCACTAGACGAGTATATACATTTACTAGAGCATTCTGGGTAGTTGCTTCCCAGCTAACAAAAATACGTCTTCATTGAGTTGTGGAGTTATTGAGTTACAAAATGTTATTTCTGAATGCAGTCTTGAATGAACATTCAAAACGTCCAATTTTTTCCAATGTTTAAAAAATGTTTTTTGGCTATGTCAATGTTACGGGAACATTCCATTTTTTTTTTGAATTTTGAAAACATGACGAGAATGAAACGAGTAGTAACGTTTAAAAAAAACTTTAGGCAAACACGCAACTAAATGATTCAGGTAAAAAACTTTTCATGAATGATGTATAAATAATGTTTTTGTGCTAACTTTTTAAGAACATTACTAAAGACCAGAAAACTTTGAAACAAATATTGTGTTGCCGTTACTGGAAAGAACGCCTGTTCATATCTTTCCCGGGAACATTGCCACAACATTAAAGTTCTGAGAAAGTTCCCCATTATGTTCCCAGCTGTGAACGTTCCCATAACTTTCACTAACGATATGCAAAAGTTATGTAAATGTTATTAAAAAACTTTCCTGAAATAATGTTTCTGGAACGTTTTTATAATTTTTACGGAGTTAAAATACATTCTCGTAACGTTGAGAGAAAAACGTTCTTAGAACAAAAATTTTAGAACGTCCTTTTGATGTTATTTGTTCTTGACTGATGTTCTCATAATGTTGAGTGAAAAACTTCTTAATACGTAAAAAACCTTCAGAAATAACGTTTTCCTAACATAATGAGAATGTTAGCAAAACGTTCTGACAGCTTATTTTTGTTATCTGGGTTACCGGGTTCTGTAATATTTTGGTCTTTTAAAATGGTTCGGGTCATTCAGTGTCATTTTTTCTCCTGTTTTATCGCCCACCAGGTGAAAAATCACAAGTTTGATTGCTTAGTAAAGAAACAGCACACATCTTTTTCAAAAATTCACGTGATTTGATCAGCACAGAAGTTTAATACTTAATACAAAGTTCTGAAATGAAACTCTAGATGGCGCAGGTCTTTTACTCAATCTGCTTGCAATCACATCATCTCTATAGGGCACAGCTGATTGGTTCCTGCTGTTTCTGTAGCCAATGAGCTCGCTTCTCAACCTTCAAATACATAGCAGATGCAGTGCGCTTTCAGAAGCCCTCCACCTTCCCCAGCTCCACCTGTATAAATCTGCTACGGGTAATTCTTGTATACGCTATATGTGACCCTGGACCACAAAACCAGTCAAATAGGCAATAGCCAACAATACATTGTATGGGTCAAAATTATCGATTTTTTGTTTTATGGCAAAAATCTCTGTTAAGTAAAGATCATGTTTCATGAAGATATTTTGTAAATTTGCTACCGTAAATATATAAATATTTATTTTTGTGAGTGAATGCAGCACAATCGTGAACATAAATGGACAACTTTAAACGTGATTTTTCTCAATGTTTCGATGTTTTTGCACCCTTAGTTTCCAGATTTTCAAATAGTTGTATCTCTGCCAAATATTGTCACATCCTAACAAACCACACATCAATGGAATTTATTCAGCTGTCAGATAATGTCTACATCTCAATTTTAAAAAACTGACTGGTTTTGTGGTCCAGGGTCACATATTGTACAGCAGCGGCACGACTTGCTAACAGCAGCGTATCATGTTTGTATTGGCTGTAGCAAGTCCCGTACTTGCTCTGAAGAAGCAGCAGCAGAATAGCATATCTAAGACCAAATATATCAACACTTTCATATCCATTACCATGCCAAACACGCCGAGAGTTGTCATGATAGAGAAATACCATCAGAGGTTTGTTCAGATCGCTGCATGAGCCTTAGCAAATACCACTGATTTGCTTCAATTAAGAACACTAGAAGCCAGTAAAAGGTACAAATGAATATGTTTATCACTTTTTCTGTCATCAAAGGCAAATGACTTTCATGCCTGGACTAATAAAATCCCCCTCAGCTGTCATGCTCCTGATTCACACCGCACATATTTCATGTAGAGGCTGTGGTCTTCAAGCAGGTCCAGTTTCAGACCTTTTGAAGTTTTTCATATAGGGAATAAATCCCAAGTTCAGGCAGATTAATTTAGTGTATTTTGGAGAACTCAGAGCAGTGAAATATCTCAGTGTTTTTACGGCTTCCGTTCTTGTGTCTGTGTGTTGTGGGGAATTCTGCTTGGACGATTTCTGACAGCCCTCGTGACAATAGCGCAGCAAAAAAAAACACTAACGGCCTCAGATTTTTAAGAAAATATTAAAACAAATATTATAATAGCAAATCTTTTCACCTACATTCTCTAGATGTCTTAGGGGACAAATGATCCGTTTGAATATTTGGCAGTTAGTTCGTCATCATGTCAGCCTGTGAAAATCTAAACCAGTCGGTGGCTGTGTTTTTGCTGGTATTTGGTTTCTGGTTGATCTCTGAGCATGAGAATTTATTGCTCCACATGAAAAAACTTGCCTGAACTGAATGTTAAAATATTTTAATAATAAAAAATTATCAACATAATTTTTTTAAGGCAAATTATTCACAGAATGCATATGATGATTGGTAACCTGATAGACGGACGGACGGACGGACGGACGGACAGACAGTCAGAAAGACAGACAGACAGTCAGTCTGACAGACAGACAGTCAGTCTGACAGACAGACAGACAGACAGTCAGACAGACAGTCAGACAGACAGACAGACAGACAGACAGACAGTCAGACAGACAGACAGTCAGACAGACAGACAGACAGACAGACAGTCAGAAAGAC
>NC_136889.1:4272493-4287493 GCF_949152265.1 Phoxinus phoxinus | reverse complement strand
AAAATATATATATATATATATATATATATATATTTAAAAAAATATGTAAATTTTAAATATTTTTTTTAATTAAATAATTAATTTTAATTTATTTTTATTAATTGAATTACAAACACAATGCATGATATAGTTCTCATGACCCTTGATCAACATTATATCAAATACAGTGTTAATAGTGTTAATAGTGGCAAAATAAGGAAAGAATATTTTTAATAACAAATGAATAAAAACATGTTTTTTATATTTTATACATGTAATATACTTTTATCATATAATACATTTAATAAAAAATAAAATTTTCCTATAAAAGCACATGGCAGTGACCTTCCCTTAATTATGGAGCATCAAGAGACTGCAAGAACATGGCAATTTTGTAACATTCTTCACCCAGTTATTGTGGAGGTCCTGCCAGCCTTTCCCAGAATCAGTTGAGTTATTGAGCTCCCCCTATGAGCCTGTTAAAATGACTTGGAAATCTCCTTCCCAGAGAGTAATCATTAGCTCACTTCATGAGGAACACGCTCAAATGAAAAATAGCAAACCTGTTTGGAAAACCTAAGAATAACTGTGATTTCTGGTAAATACGGTGCTTTTAAAAGTATAATAAGTCCCAGCCCTGAACTACAAATTCAACTTTTTATTTATTTTTTATTTATTTATTTATTTCATTAATTTAAAAACAAATGCAACAACAGCATTTAACATGCATGAAAAAGAGCAGAAAGAAGTAAAACTTATAATGTCTGCCCCATATCAACACAAAATCATTTACAGTTCCAGTTCATTTGAGCTGTCTCATCCGTCTCTTTTTTTTTAAGACATCAAAACACAAAATACATAAATAAAGTTGATCTGCTACTCCGCAGTATTATATTTCTGCAACATTGATAATTTAACATACTTCTTAAACACATAAATGGACTTAGAAGTTTTAATTTTACAATCAAGACTGTTCCACAAACTGACTCCTTTGATTGTGACACATTTTTCCTTTAGCCTACAAAGTAAAACTAAAACCATAAATAAGAATTAAGAACTGATCTTAAATATCCCACTTTACCTCTTCGCCCCAGTATTCAGTTGCTTTATTTGTGCTAAAATTCTCACAGACACACAGTTTAACAGACAATAATGGGGACGGAATGACCTCACAATCGGTCTCTCCTGTGAGTCATTAAAGTAATTACAACAGCTTCAGAACAAGATCCCGATCAGTTAATGGAGGTTGTGCATCTGACGGGCACCAGAAGAAAATGAAGAATACAAAAATATAAATCTCTAGAATTTTGGGAAAAGCTACAAAACAATATCTAAATGTTTGGACGAGAACATCAGATCAGTTATCAGCTGGACGCTACATCAGAAACAAACTAAGTTCACAGCAGAAAACTATCCATCATTTCTGGTTTCACACCTGTCCTATCTCTACTATCATGTCCTATAAAAAACATTCATAATCTTAGAGACCAACATTTCAATGTAAGATTTGTATTAAAATAAAAAGAGCATTGGCATTGGATGTGAATGCAGCACGTGTGGCAGGAGAGTCTCGGTTCCTCTCGTTTATAGATGAATGGAGGAGGAGAGAAGGACTGAAGGTAATGCAAGCCAGGCGGTGACATGACAGATAGCAAATTTCAGTGCTGGGAAAGGGGAATAGCCTAATAAAAAGCAGCTCCAGATTCCCTCACACAGCTGCGCTGACTTACAAAGCCATATCGGCAAATACTTCAGGACACCTTTGCACACAAAAATGGAAAATCCACTTTATTTTGAAAGTTGACCATCCGGGGGGAAAGCAGGAGCCTTGAGCTCATTGCTGACTCGAGACCGAAAATACGGGGGACATCTGAGAATGTCTGAACAAGTTAAAGCATCAATGATGTGCTGATGACTGGTGTGTGATCATTTAACCCTTCTCTGTTGCTCTTCAATGACAGGGTAAATGTCACAAAGCTGGTGTGTAAATGGTGAAATTGCCTGTTTTCTGTGTGTGTGTTTGATGACAGAATGTTACTAACAACAGAGTCCGGGGAAAAGGCGTTCTGCCCGCTCACTGACCCGACTGAACGTCTTTAGTCTTTGTCTCCGCAAATACAACATGCTTGAGAGTCTAAACATTTACCTGGGACTGTGTAGTGTAATGGTGCACGGTACTTTGAAACTTCTTTGAAAACTGCAGTTTTTATTGTTTACTTAAAGAAGAGTTTCCCAACTGAAAGCTCAAGCGGAGGACAATAGACGCCACGTGAATGAGTGTTAGATTCGGCTGTTTGCTGCTGCCAAAAACTACACCACACTACACCAATATGCAGAAAAAAGGCCTTTTTTTTCTTCTTTTGTGTGCAAGCTATATAAATGCATTTCAAGCTTAAAAAATCTCAAAAGCCTAAAATGGACTGATAATGAATAGCTTTCTTAATGTAAATGTAAATGTAAAAAAAAAAAGAATAATAATGATATATATATATATATATATATATATATGTGTGTGTGTGTGTGTGTGTGTGGGGGGGGGGGGGGTGTAGTAATACAAATATTTATGCATTTTATAATAATTTATTTTCCATTAATTACAAATACAAACGTTTGCTTTGTATCTAAGATCTTAAATATACACTGTTGGTGTTTAAATCCAAATGATTTTTTTTGTCATTTTAAATAAAACATTTAAATTAGGGCTGTCAAAAGATTAATCGCGATTAATCCCATCCAAAATAAAAGTTTGTGTTTGCATAATATATGTGTGTGCACTGAATTATTATGTATAAATACACACAAATTCATGTATATTTAAGAAATATTTGCATTTATATACTGTATATAGATTTATATAATTTATATTATATATAAATATTTTATATATAAATATAAGCAATTTTTCTTAAATGTATACGTGATTGTGTGTGTTTTTATATATATAAATAACCATACACAGTACACACACATATATTATGTAAACACAAACTTTTATTTTGGATACGATTAATCGCGATTAATCTTTTGACAGCCCTATTTTAAATTCTAATATATCTTATAGCCTAATATAATTGTATTAAAAAAATATGAATACTTTTTATGATGTTTTTTTAGTCAACACAATTACAAAACCAAACATAATGCATGGACTCCAGTGATAAAGTCACAAACCTTGTAAACCAAACTGCACAGCAAACAACATAATCAGGATCGTCATAAACACATTGGAGTCGCTTTTAACCAGGAACGGGCAGAGATGAACGGCTAACTGGCTAAAAGTCGAGGATGTGCAAAACTGTTTACCATGAACTGTCACGAACCCACTCTCATTAACATTATACGAGCCACATTACTTTACAGAGTATCGCTCTGAATTGTTTTACAGCGGGGTCACGGACTGATAGCATTAAATGTGAGATTAAAAGAGACATTTGTCACATGTGTTGGTGAGGTCATATATGCCCTGGCCGGTGCTCTCACTCTTGAATACACAGAGATGGATGTCTATAAAGTGCTCGCTCGTCCTCACAGGCCAGCTGGTGTGTGTATATTTGCAGATGTACCGAACATCATGTGCCCTTGCCCTGTCCCCTTTATAATGTGGACAATGATGGAATAAAATCTCTACCCACACGTTTCAGTGTGAACATTTATTTCAGGTGCTCAATGTGACCCATATATCACATATACAGTATATAATCTGTGACAATAAGAGTGTAATAGTTTCCAGCACTGCAGGCAGACACAGAACACATGGCTGCTGAATGTGTACATTTATAAGACTGATAGTTTTTGACAAAGACTACAGGATCGTATGACGGTATCAGTCACCGTCGCTCATCACGACTGACCTCACCGGGTTTGTTTTGCTGCGTTCATGTCCTCCAGGGGATTCTGCTTATGAATTTGCAATTCGTATAATTATGATGTGATGAGTGTGAGTAAAATGAACGCATTAGCAATGGCAAAAAAAAGATCATTCATGCTTGATAAATTTGATCGTTCCTGTGATGCCACAGTGAAATGAAGCTTGGTCGTGCAAGTCTTTTCATAAACTGGCTAAATGAGCAGTATTTATATCACTCTTCATTAACAATATACAAAATGCACATAAACTAATTTGTACAGACATCATCAACAATTATAAGCATTAATACCAATGCTTATGATTTGTTAACTGGCATGCCTCAACTATGAAAGTTGTGATTAAAGAAATATAAAGAGTTTGTGGTGTTCACAAGCGCTGACGAATACGACAAAGGCAGCAAAAATGCATTTCTACGGCAGAGAAATGGACAGTGTTGGGGAATGTTGCTTTAAAGGGTGGTAAAATGCCATTTTCACAAGATGTAAAATAAATCTCTGATGTCCCCAGAGGGTGTGTGTGAAGTTTTTGCACAAAATACATCACAGATATTTTTATATAGCATGTTAAAGTTGTCACTTTTTGAGGGTTTGCAAGAACGCAGGAAACAGGAAAAAAACAGGCAAAGTGAAAAATGTATGTCTGTGAGAAATTCCACTGCACAAGTTTTCAGTGTATTACTGAGTGTGTGTGTGTGTGTGTGTGTGTGTGTGTGTGTGTGTGTGTGTGTGTGTGTGTGTGTGTGTGTGTGTGTGTGTGTGTGTGTGTGTGTGTGTGTGTGTGTGTGTGTGTGTGTGTGTGTGTGTGTGTGTGTGTTAGCAGCTGCGATTACCTCACACACACACACTAAAATGTCAGAAACTGTTCTGCCTTTAATGTTAAAACGGAGTCAGACAAAGATGGAGAGACTCAAGAAGAAGTGACAACATGTAGAAGCAACAGGACGTCTCTGAATGGTTAGTTGATGAATTTATGTTGCTGATGTGGAGTTAACTATCTTCAATTAGCATATTCTGTCATAATCTATAAATCGCTCGTATAGGAACTGTTGTGAGATGCACACAGAGTGACTTTCTATTGCATGAGAAAAGATGAATGCTAAAGTTTGAGCTGACTCACAAATGTGCTCGACTACAACAACTCTTCCTCTTCTCAACATGGACTGTGTTTAGGGGGCGGGGCTTATGTACATTTTAGGGTTGGTGATGTCACTAACCCGCGAGGAATGTCGTGTAGTCCCTACCAGCCGTTTGTTGTAGTCCTTTTCTTTAAAAGCAAATATCTCCCTTTGCTTTGAACTTTGAGCGTTGTAACTTTGCTGATGTTGTTTATGATCAAACATTACACACTAACTACAGTTAGAAAAGTCAAATCATACTTTACCACCCCTTAAAAATCTATATAGGGCTAATAAAATAGATTTCGATGGATTTAGAAAAGTAGAGAAATAGGCTTGGGATATAATCTATTATTTATATGGACTACTTTTATGATGCTTTTATTGTCTATTTTGGAGCTTGATAGCAGTGTTCACTGAATTTCTGTCATTGCACCATGTAGCACCGTTCAAAAGTCTCTTATTCTCACCAAGGCTGCATTTATTTGATCGAATCGAAGTACAGTTAAAAAATATTGTGATTTATTATAACAACTTTAAATAACGTTTTCTATTTCCTGTGATCAAAGCTGAATTTTCAGCATCATTACTCCTTCAGTCTTCAGTGTCACATGATCCTTCAGAAATCATTATAATATGACGATTTGCTGCTCAATATACATTTCTCATTATTATCGATGTTGAAAACCATGATAGCTATACTTATTTTCAAGATACTTTGATAAATATAAAAGTTCAAAAGAAAACAATTATTTAAAATAGAAATAGTTGTAACTTTATAAACGTTCTCACCGTCACTTCTCATCAATTTCATGCATCTTTGCTGAATAAAATAATTAATTTCTAGCGAAAAAAATCAATAAATTAGACTTTTGCATGGGAAGTTTCTTCAAGACTCTCACACACACACACACACACACACACACACACACACACACACACACACACACACACACACACACACACACACACACACACACACACACACACACACACACACACACACACACACACACACACACACACACACACACACACACACACACACACACACACACAAACACACACACACACACCCCACAGAAACAAACTATATCATGCAACTATAGTGAGTTACAAACCTAACATTAAAGGGTTTTATCCCTGACAGCGCATACAATTTGTGTGTGGACGAAACAAAACAGCATATTCCGATCTTTAACTTTGTGCGTCAAGCCTCCCATTGACTTCTGGGATACATTAGCTGTCATACTGGTCAAAGAGAGAGCAGAGAAACAGACTGAAGCGAAGTTAAAGAAAAGTTCCTCAGCTACAAAGAGCTCTATCAGCTGGGAAATGATTCGTCTGTGCCTAGACCTGCCTGAGGAGTGTGTTTCCTCTTCCCCAAGGAGGTTTACTGTTCGGAAAATCACTTCTCTATCCCTATTATCCGGTCCTCCGCCCTTCATCTCGCTCTCTGTTTGTTTTGCTCTGTGCGAGGGTCATCTTCAGGTCTGGAAGGAGCATCTGTCCTTAGCTTGCTCATTCCTCCACAGCCCCACTGTTGTTCCCGAGGGTGTTGGGAGCGGGGTCTCCTCTATTTTGGATGAAGCGGCTTGTCACGGATGTGTTGACCTGTAACCCTCCGTTAAGCTGCCTCGGTCATGAATCTGTGTTGAGAATTTTTTAACTTAGCCTCATTAGCTCAATGGTTGGAGAGTGAAACACACTTGAACGCAGCATCTCATTTCAAGGCAAACAAAGAATCACATGTTGTTGCATGTGTTATCACCAAACATTTTTGTGAGCTGAACCCAACAATTGTTACTAGAAGTGGTAAAAATTGTATTTCATATAGTAAAATAAAAACAAATAAATAAAAAGTAAAAAAACATCACATTTACAGGTTCAAGGTTGACATTGGCTAATGGCTAATGGCCATATATATCTTTATTTTTATTTTATATATATTTTTATTTATCATGTTTTACATTTTAGTTTTTAATTATTTTTTTTAAGTCAAAATAAATGTATATTTTATTTAAAAATATATATATTTTAAAATAATTTATTGTTTTATTATGAATTATTTATTTTATTTTAATCTTACATTTCAAATTAACAATTTAATTTGCAGCTTTTATTCAGCTCACACACATGTGCCCTTATTGTGTGACAAACACAATAAGTATATTTTGATTCCATATTGACTGCAACTTTAAGGCTAATGCAGCTACAGGAAGTGGTTTTCATTTCATTGTATTTATCAATTAATGTATAATAAAAAGAAAATGCTAATTTTAAACAGTAACACTGGTGCTAAATTCAATGTAAATTTAACAAGTAACACACATTTGCCTCAAAACTGTATGCAGAAAACAGAGAGTGTTTAATAGAAATAGAAAGTGTTGGTATGTCGGCTGATCAAATGGTTAAATTATTACTCCAAATCTGATATGCTTGCTTGTTTAAAGATGATCTCTTATTGCCAGAACTCAAACGTCAACTCTTCACTGAGGCCCAGTTTACACCTGGAATTAAAGGGGTCATGACATGAGAAACCAAATTTGCCTTGATCTTTTGGTATATAAGAGGTCTTTGTACCATTAAAACGTCCTGCAAGTTTCATAGCTTAAGACGTCCTCCCCATTATAAACGAATCATTTATTTAATCAAGCTCTAAATACAGCTCGTTCTGGATCCATGGTAAGAAGTGACGTCACGGTACGAAGTGACGTACCAGCGTTTGCATATGACCGCCTCCAGCACAAGACAACTACGCTTTACGCGCAAGACAACTACGCTCATTTCGTATCGTTGTCGCGCCCGCACGCTGCGCGCCTCACAAGTGTTCAGTCGACGAACAGCGAGTGGGTCTGTGTACAGGGAAATTACGATGCCGCAGATGTGCTGTTCCTGGCTGTCTGTCCTGACAAACAACATATTTGAATACGCTGCGAAAGATCCAGTCGTCAGGGAAAATGGATGCACTTTATGTTTTGCGGACGTCTCAGTCACGGCAGTTTTAGTTTAAGCGTTTGTTCTATACATTTAAGGATGACTGTTTTGAGGAAAAAATCCCAATATGATGCTGGCTTTGCCAGAAAACTGTTGCTCAAAGATAAGTCCGTGCCGACTATTCTGGGCTCAACAACGACGACGCAAACGTACTTTTTATCATGGCTAATATAAACACATTTGTATAAGAGAATATTGAAAATATGTCGCCTGTCTAGTACGTTAGGCCTACATGTGATAGAAAATTAAAAATGTTGCCTTTATCAATGCTGCATCTTCAAAGATGGCCTGTCTGTGCATGCATTTTTGTTCGTGGTACACCCTATCATTTCATTGAAATTAGTTAAATAATGTTAAACTGTTAGCAAATTAAGCTATGATAATTATGCAACAATAATCCGTTTTCAAGTGTCTTGGGTTACAATTTTTTTTATTAATTTAAAATAGTTTCACTTTCCATGTGGACACTGGCTGATCCAGTCTTCGTTGTTGTGGTGATGGTTCATTTTCCTCTGATTCCGGCTCAAACATAATAAGGTTTTATCATTGCAAGAGCCATCGCTTCGCATGCATCACCCGTCATTAAACAGTTGCGCCAAATCCGCAAATGTTCTGGCTGGGGGCGTTAATAATTGATGCATAGGCACTGACGTTAACCAATCATAACAGTGGGCGTTAACACTGAACTCTTAAAGGGGAAACACCCCCAAAACAGACTGTTTGAATCAGAGGATGAGAAACAGGGTGGGAAAAGGTCATAAATCACTACATTTTAAAGTTTTTTGTAAAAAAAAACTATAGTAATACTATAATTGCACCTAAGGGAACATAATAATAAAATAAAAAACCCCATGTCATGACCCCTTTAAGATGCGTTTTGGTCGATCGGATCACAAGTGGACGACGGTGAAAACGGGGTCTAAAACGTTTTGAGCTTATCTACTTGCCCCACTTCCAGAGGTATGCGAAAACACATTCGACCGGATTGCTTTCGTAGTGTAAACGCGCATGTGGTCGAATGTGTTCGAAGTGACCTACTTGCCCGGCTACTGGCCTAATGAGAAAAAGTTTACCAGATGTGGGCCGACATGTTGCTGTCTAGGAAACTTTGTCGGCTGAAGACCCAAGTTTGGTTTGAAGTACGAAACACAATGTTCTCTCACCATTCCTGATTTCTAATACACACACACACACACACACACACACACACACACACACACACACACACACACACACACACACACACACACACACACACACACACACACACACACACACAGTGTTCGGCTGGTCTTGCGGCTGTCAGAGCAGAAACTAAAGCTGATGCTCTCCGTGTGTTTTTCTGTCATCGTGTTCATATGTAAATTACACAAGCTTATAGCGTCCATTAGATCAAAAGATCTGAAAAAACATGAACATATAGCCTACTTGAAGAAATCAGGCCAAAAGTGGTTGAAAGTGGACAAAAGAGACGGATTAAGAGTGTAAACGGGAATCTCCCTCGTCTACTTGTGATCCGATCGACCAAAACACATCTTAATGCCAGGTGTAAAGAGGGCATGAGTTACTTTTTAACGATCTCCTTTCATTTTTCACTCTACAGTTTTTCTCCTGATCAGGAAGCGCCTGTTTGACAGCCAGACTGACGGGCTCATTAAGAGCTCATTACTGACGCATGCTTCCACAAGAGGAGGCTTCAGACCCTGCAGGAGAAAACAGAAGATGACGCTGGCCTAACCTCGTCTCTGGTTGAACTGGATTCAAGTTCAAGCGCCCAAGAGTCGAGATTCCAAACATCCAATGCATGTTAGCAAATCCATTCTGCATTCACACTGCTGTAAACCCTAAAGCTCAAAATAATTAATTGGTTTGAGTAGGACAAACTTAAATTAAACTAATTAGTTCAGTCAAATTAACTTTTATGAGTATTTAGCACTTTTTTTTTTCAAGTTCACAGAACTGATATTTTTAAAGTAAACTGAACTGTTTAATTTTTTTGAGTTTTATGAAATTATTTATTTTAATTTAGACGAACTGAAACGGCCGGGATGTCTATTTCCCAGCATGCTTTGCTGATGGCACTCGAAAGGGAGAGTAAATGATAAAATTAAGTGTCATATAATGGGGGGGGGGGGGGGGGGGGGGGGGTTGTGTGCAAGATTAATGTTAGTGGGAGATTTAGTGATTAATGTTTTGTTATGCTAATTTGGAAGAATTTCTGTTAATGTTGGTTTTAGGATAGTTACCATGTGGTGACAAGTGGAGCATGAGCTTGATTTGAGAGCAAATATTACCTTTTATATAGTTGCACTCTTACAGCAAGCGCTTCTGTATAACATACTATTGCTAATATGTTAGCCAATTAGTATGTTAGCAGATTAGCTTATTAAAGCTAACTAAGTTTATACTAATAAAAGTGTTCACATTGAGATTAGATGAAAGTTTTAAGTTAATTGTATGAATTAGTGTATTTCACACATTTGAATTGTTCTTAATTTGAAATGATTAAGTAGAACATAAAAATATGTTAGTTCTGCTTACTTAAACTTTGAATTTCATAACTTAAATAATTTGATAAGTAAAAAAATATTTTAAGTTCTGCCAACTTATTCGGGTTTACAGTGTGTCAAACAAACTCTGTTTTCCCCTAGACATCAGTACAGAAACACTTACCAGATATAAAAACCAGAACAAATATTCATCAGACAGAACTGGTTCAAGAACTCTCTCTCTCTCTCTCTTTGTGTGAGGAGAATCTGAACATGTTTAGACATTCATTAAAACTCTCCTTGGGCAAAAAGGCAGCAAAGCATATAAAAGGATTATGTGTTCGTGGTAATTATGAGATTAAATGTGTTTTTGTTTGCACATTGTTATTTGTTTCTAAGCGCTGCCGGCAAAGTTGAGTTCTTGAGAGCGGATCTTGGAAAGACGACGTATAAAATATGACTAGTAAAGACTTCATCACCAATGGCTTTCATAACAAATCAGGGATTAAACGCTTGATTTAACATCAGCGCCTCAACCAAAAACCTGTTCACTGCCAAATTATAACAAAGTGTTAATATCTCAGATTAGTGTTGCGAGGTAGGTGTGTTTCAAAATATGTAATTCACGAATCTAAGGCAGCAGAGAGATTACTTTGAGTGAGCATGAAATCAAAGCAAATCTTTTTACATTCTTAATTCATTGGTCCTCCTATTGTGCACAATTAATAATTTAATCAGTTATTCAAAATTGTAAACAACGATAGGCTACATTTAAAAAGCAACACCATAGTGGTGAACCATTTTTTTAAACTAAATGGATAAAATAAATGCTGTTCTATTGAACTTTCTATTCATGAAAAAAGTATTTAAAAAACTGTTTTCAACATTGATCATAATCATAAATGTTTCTTGAGCGGAAAATCAGCATTAGAAGGATTTCTGAAGGATCATGTGACACTGAAGATTGGATGCTGAAAATTCAGCTTTGATCACAGGAATAAAATACATTTTAAAATGTATTCAAATAGAAAACGGTTATTTTAAACAGTTACAGTTTTTACTGTATTTTTGATCAAATAAATCCAGCCTCTGTGAACACCTTTCACTACAGTATAAGAAACAGTATAAGAAACAGAGGCTGTACCAAAAGGAGGAGAAAGAAGAGAACTGGCCATATTTCCTTCAGCAGGTTGAAATACCTGGAGCTAATGATGATTAATGAACATGTGGCACGTGTGAGGTGATTACTGAGTTCAGTCCACAGCGGTAGAGAAATCTGTCCAACAGCTTCTCCTAACCATGATAAATATGGTGCGTGTGTGTGTGAATATTGCATTTAGTACAGTGGTCTACATTTACACAACATTTCCTCTCTCTTTTGCTGATTCTTGTCTTTCACACAGCCTTTTATCTTTCAGCTTCGGCCAAATGCTTTCTCTCACAACGTGTTTCACATCAAGCGTGAAAATGAAATAGGGAGGAAAGAAACACAGTTTTCTTATAATACGATCAATCTCTTGTTGGAGCTTTGAGTTTCTGTATGGGTTAGTATGTGTAATACAGTATATGAGCAATAAAAAAAAAAAGATTATGCAATATGATTGTATTCTGAAATGTGTTAGAGTGCAATTATGCATTGCATTCTCAGCGTAATATTTCGTCGGCCATATTTCTGGCCTATATACAAGGCTGGCAATGGAAAGAAAAAGACTGCATTTGTGTATATTGTTTGGCACATCTCAAGAAATGAGTTTATACATCTGAGGAACGTCCGGAGGGAATTTATCCTTCTGTACACACTCGACACACACTGACTCATTCAGACCGTGATTAATAGCCGTCGTGGGATCGCATCAGTTTAACCGCACACAGCTGAAGGAAATACAAAAAGAGAAAGAGGACTAATGAAGGGATATCAATGACATTTAAAACCACCGTATACTTCACTGGATATCATTCACAAAACATTGATTACGTTCACTAGTTCTAGTAATAGTAGAGCTCACCACAACAGGAACTGCTGGGATTGAAACCACTCCAAAACCACATGACTAAAAGAAGATGAAGAAGTGGAAAAAGAGAGGGATTTTGTTTTTTTGCCAACATGAATGTGAAAAAATATGGAAGCTTATTTTAAACGTTAAAAAACTAATTGCGACTTTTTAATCTCAGATTTCTGAATGTCTTTGAAAGTTTATATCTCAAAATTTAGACATTTTTTTCTCCAAATTGAGAGTTTGCAAATTAAGATGAAACTATTGTAACAGAAAAAAACGCACTTGCGTGAATTTATATGAAAGAATATTAAAAAGTGTGATAGTTGACCCTGAACCTGCTCTGTGTGGTTTGCGTGTGTTTCACATCTCTGCTCTGTGTCTTTATAGTTTATCTCTGTTCTCATAGTGAAATCTGAGTCGAGAAGATGCTGTGCAGGTTCACACTGTCCTGACGGGCTTCAGGAGTGAGATTTATCCACTTCCTGTTCCTCTCCACCAACAGCGCATGTTTAGTGTCACCTTTTTAGTGTGATAGATCTGACCCCGAGACGGCAGTGATCCTGGTTCTGGTCTCTTGATGTCAGTAATGCAGCATATAAAACAAATATAGTGGCCCCAAGAAAGTCACACTTAAAAGTGTCTGAATGTCATTGCATGTGAGATAGAAAATATCAAAACAAATCTCTTCGCTGACGTGTAATCTGCTGTTTTGGTAATTTTTAGTGGATGTATGAAGTCAGTTTCCTTCAGATTCACACTGCAGGTTTTTTTTTTTAGGGGGGGGGGGGGGGGGGGTATCTGTGCTTTGTTTGTTGTGGTTGTGCTGTATCTCTGTGTTACTGTGCGGATGAATATGGTTATCCTATACTACTCATAAAACATTTAGACTAGGCTAGTATTTGGACACGCTACTTCCTTGAAAATAAATTCCAGCGCAGCGCTAACAGCCATAATGAAACGCCCCTTCACAATAGATAATGCTTTACAATGAACTCTGTGAAGCCCTTTTCACACAGAGATTCCAGAAAATACATGGATAATGTGTCCCGGTATTTGTCCCGGGATCGTTTGATTTTGGTTCATTCACACTGCCAGTGATTTTCCGGGATCTGTGAGTGCGTTCACACACGTCCCGGTAAGATCTCCTAAAAACACGTGACGTCAGGATGAGACGTGTAAACATGCGTCGAAAAAATGTACACTAACTAACGCATCGCGTCCCGTTCCACAAAGCTGGCGAGCGCTCTCAGCTTCAGCGCGGATAGTGAGGAGCTCCTGGTCTCTGCTTCGGTCCAGTTTGCAGACATTTTTTCGTTCTTTCTTTGTTGATGACGAACACAAACTTTCTTCTAAGAGTCACGTGATGGCACGTGCGTCATCACTATACCACACACCCCTTACGGCATTGATCCTGGCTTTTGTTCACACAGGGCGCGTTCCGGGACTGATCCCGGTTACTGGGTCCCCAACCCGGGATCGGACCCGGCATCAATCCCGGGACGTGTTTGCGTTCACACAGCACTCTGCCAATTTCGCGGCAATTTCCAGGGATCAACGCGCTGTGTGAAAGGGGCTTTAGAGATCCCTTGCTCACCTACAATACCTTAACTTAATAAAAACACCATCTTCGCGTCTTTTACAACATTTCAAATCACTCAGTTCTCGCCATATCCGAAAAGCCATGCAAGCCAATGTTGATTCTTGTTTTATTACAAGCTCTGTCACGTTCTCTTGTTGTCAGCAGACTCTCCTCTGTTTGGCTTTTTTTTTTTTTTATGATTTTCTCTAATTTCAGATATGAAAACACACACACTGGCGAGTGATGTACGCAATTTCCCATGAAAACAATCCATTCAGGTCTACAATGTATACTATTATAATAGTATAACTTACCATAAATCAAGACAAAGCATGTTTTGGAAAAAGGATTGAGGATGTATTGGCTCATTTAAATTTGGTTCATTTTGAACAAAGAAAGTTACATAGTGTACCTTATAAAAACTATAATAGTGTCTCAATGATATAAAACATTACACTGGTTTAATTATCTTTTTCTTCAATCTTTCACTTAAAATATGTGCTTGTGCTTTCTTACTTGGCCTGATATTTTATTATCTAATGCAATTGAGTCTCCAACCGAGTTTTTGGGTTTGCTGAGTCTGAAATAAAATAGGTGGCAGCACAAGTTGCTGATATTTAAATTCTCTGGCTGCTTAATGCTCAATCTGGTTAAAATAGAAATAAATCTAAGAATGATTTGTAATGTTTGCTGCCCATTTGTTCCACCAGTCACTCGGGGTTCAGTTGAGAGCGGGCACTAACTTTGAGTCATAAACTGGCATTCTAGAGCCTGCGACTCATGCCAGTTTTTATATTTCTAAGCAAATGTTATGGAAAGGAAAATAAAAGAGGAATATGTGCGTTATTGTGAGCGGTTCCAGGTTTGTGTCAGAGCTTCCTGTAGGCCAAGCTTGGGTAATGCTTGGGCTGCGGATCATCTCGGTGGCGATAGTGAAGCTCTGGCAGGGGAGGTGACGGGTCGCTTGGTCCAAAGGA
>NC_136889.1:4152493-4267493 GCF_949152265.1 Phoxinus phoxinus | reverse complement strand
ACAGGAATATTGTTCCAGGATCAACAAAATAGGTTGACTGAGGAACATGTCTTCCTTGGAAAAATCGATGACCCGCTTCTAAATTGTGAACAACCCAAAGTTAAGTTCTAATCAAATCCAGAACCCCCTGGCAACCACCTAGCAACTACCCAAATCACCTTAGCAAACCAGAACTCTCTAGCATCATGGCAGTGAGTTTAGCAAACACCTCTCACATTTTGTTCAATTCTAGTTTATACATGCCTTCTATTGAGACACAAACACTGATCGCTGCTTGATAAGCCCATTCTCATGCTCTAGCCCTCTCTTTTTGTTGAGGTATGTTTGCAGTTGCTGTGTACACAGGTCCCATGGTCTTTCACAGAGCTTTTGGCCCGAGTGAGAGGGTCCGTGATAAGGCAGGCATTAGCCAGCTGCGGGGCCCCGGGGAGCTCAAACATTACGCCACTGAGTAAACTCAACACGGGGCCTCTGGAGGCACTGCATTGTTGTTCAGTCCAAAGCCGAGCAGGGTTCATGTTTGCAGAAGAAAGAACGTAACTCATATGGCCCGGCTTATCGCAAGATCCGAGCGCTGCCCTGCCGTCTGTTCCTAAGAGCCACAGACGTAGGACGCAACTTTGTTTTTCAGATATTTACAGCAGCCCTAAAATAGTATTAGGACATTTAAGTCACACATAAATTGTATTCAAAAAGATCTGTTATCTGTGCTCAAATGCATTTGTAAGCTTTCTAGGGGGAAACAATTCACAAAAAAAAATTTGTGAGGATATCTTGCCCTATGGGACATAATTTATCCAGTGTCTGTTTTGGAAATGCATGCGCCCCCCACAGGAAAAGAGTAAAGCTTTTGGAAATGACACACAATACGAATGGCAAACAAATGCAGTGGAAAAAACAGTGTATGGCCTGTTATTAATGGCAAATCTGCTCTTTAGCACCCCCTAGTAAATATATTTATGAGCTGTGTGATGTGCACAGTGTTGGGCAAGCTACTTGGAAAATGTAGTGAGCTAAGCTAGCAGTTACTCTACATTAAATTCAGCTTCACTACACTGAAGCTCCTCCCTGGGAAAAGTAGCAAGCTAAGCTACAGTAATATGGCAAAAGTAGCTTTCTACTTCTAAGCTATTTTTTTTTTAATTCATTTTTTTAATTTTTAAACATAATGTCAGTCAAACAGATAGGCAGGCATACTTTATCAGTTCAATTGTTTATTCACAAACTGTTCAAAACCAATTAAAAATAATAATAATAATAATAACTATATAAAAGTATAACAAAACCAGGTGTTGAGAGTGTGTGCATCTTTCCATTAAGCAAATTTCTCACGGGTCAGCTCAAGGATTGAGATTGGTACGTGATGTCCACATCCGGAGCAGAATGTGGTGGTAATGCACCTAAAAGCTGATTGTAGGGCCCTATGATTTTTTTAAATAATTTTTTTCACATTCTAAATTATTTTTTTTTTTTTTTTTTTTCTGTATTATGTTTTTTTCCGTTTTAATATTTTTGGACTCCCATTTTAATGGTTAAATAAAATTTTAGTAATCAAAATGCATGTCTAATTAATTGAAACCATGAAACTTATACAATTTAACAATCATCTATTAAAATATTAAAATAAATAAGATTTAGGGCACTATGAATTTTTAAAAAAGAATTTACCAAATTTTCTTTTCTTTTTGTTTTTCTTTTCTTGATTCCATTTTAATGGTTTAATTTAATTGTAATAACCAATGATTTAAGCAAAACTTTCTTCAAAGGTTAAACCATGCTTTTATTTTGACGGGTTGCCGTGTAGACCTTTGAGTCTCTTCTCTGTGTTTGTTTATGATTTGTCGAGTTTTCTCAAATAAAGCTAAAATGCTGCTGAGGTGACTCTCAGAGCGGATAAAGTTCATGCATGAATGTCCTCATATAGGCTGAAAACATCGCGAGCGTCATGCATGCCTCAGTGAGTGTTTGAGTGTGTGATAAATGAAACCGTGCGTTCATTCTGGATCCCGTGATTCTGTCCGTGTTTTCCGCATCGCGGGAATGAAATATGGTCCTTGCCAACCGCCGTAAAAAACATGAAGAAGTCATCGTCACTTACTGATTCAGGATCAGTGATACTTAGCAGTTGTATTTCCGATATGAGCTTGAACTTTAGAAATGCTTGGGGAAATGTAGCTTGTGTGTAGTGCTGGACGCTACCGCACTACTTGATCAAAAAAAGAGCTTCGCTACTGAAAAGCTATTTGATCCAGAAAACAGCGACGCTACCACCACGCTACTGAGAAATGTAGTTAAACTAGTAGCGTCACTACTTGTAGCGACGCTACTGCCCAACACTGGATGTGCATTTGAGAAGTTATTATAATTTCTGTCAATATTTACTTGTGTTACTTTGTTGTTTTTTCGAAGGAAAAAAGTCTGAAGAGTCTTTATGGATTTTTTTTCTCATTTGGCATAGTGCATAAAATGCACCCATATGACTCATGTGCTATATTCAATTCAAATCTAATTTATTTGTAGTGCTTTTTATAAAACGTATAATTTACGTATAGAAAATGTATAATTGAAAATAATTATAATATATATGGTATATATATATATATATATATAACTTTTTATGTAATTTATTAATATTCACATTTATAATAATTATAATAATATAATAATAATACTATTTAAAACACATTTATGTAACAAAACCAAAAAATTATAATGATAAATGACCGAGGTGAAATATTTAAAACTCTTTGAAACACTATTTAGTGCTGCATAGTTGCTGCATGTTTGATAATATCGACTACAATATTCTTTTGAATAGACTCGAAAATTACATTGGCATTAGTGTAAATGCATTGGCATGGTTCAAATCATACTTATTCGACCTTTACCTATTTGTAGCAGTAAAAAGATGTGTCATATCGATCACAAGGTCAGTATGGAGTACCACAAGGCTCAGTACTAGGACCATTGCTTTTCACCCTGTACATGCTACCCTTGGGCGATATCATAAGGAAGAATGGCTTTAGTTTTCACTTTTACGCTGATGATATATAGCTCTATTTTTCTTTGCGCCCTGACGAAACATACCAATTAAAAAAAATAACGGAATACATATCTGATATATGATACATTCTGAAAAAAACAGAGATTCTAATTATTGGAAACCTCCACAGGTAATAACCTAGAATACATCCTGTTTTTGCAGAACTGCTTTATAGATTAAATTAACAAATGTAATAATTGATAATCTTTACAACAAAACTGAATCAACACTGAACTGCCTTCAGCTGAACAACAGCCGAAATGCATTACGTAAAGTTGCTTTAAAACAATATGTATTGTATAAAACGAATATGTAATGAATAAAGTTGACTATTATTATTATTTTTTAATTTTTAATTTTTAACTGGTTCTGGAACTGATGGACTTATTCATTTGGGTACAAACAAACCGATTTACTAAAATAAATCAGACTACTCAGAAATGATCCCAATACACGTTTGTGGCCTTTTTTGTAAAAAAAATAATTGGTGGAAAAAGCATACCTTTCCTCAACAAATCACATGGTTTGAGGGACATGTCCGGGATCAGTCACGTGCCAAAGTTTAAACCTTAGGGTTAGAGATGTAAACAATCCCCGAAACTCTTAAGTATGAGAAATAGTAACAGTGATGCTTGTCTTAGCAAGAGCCACTAATTAAAAACCTGTACAGAGATGTCTATTTATAGCCGTGCTGTGAATGGAAAAACACTTTAGGACCTGAATACAATGAATGAGAGGAGCTGTGGGCTTTTACACAGGGCCGGCAGAACTAAATGTTACAGTTTAATAGAGCCCCTCTGTGCCTGATGAGTTACAGTGGGAAGCGAGGACTGTAAACACACCTAAACAGCTGTCAGACGCTTCCGGTCCTTAACTGAGCCCTCGCTGGCAGGACAGCCTATTGTACACATGGCACCGTTGCCAAGGCGATGTCAGCAAGCTCTGGGACCTGTCACAATAGGTTGTGTTCCATCTCCACGGCAACTGAGAGCCAATCAAGAGTAATGGGGTGGCGGGACGCAGAGCGGATGGGCTTGCTCGCTCAGAGCCCTGCGTGGATAATTAAAACAGGAAAGAAGCCAGAAAAACAGAACAAGGGCATTTGTTGAAAGTGTTGGTTTCAGGGCACGTTTCCCGGTTTGTGATGCTTTGTGTTGTTGTGCAAATGGTGTGCATACAAATGTAAAGGTGTGTTTGACTCTCTTATAATGTAGATGTTGCCGTCCAGTAGAAGTAAAGCTCTTTATTAACACTCGCCAAGCGCCAAATGCAAGGAAAAAACAAGTTGACGAGTATGAAACAGTGTCACTCGCTAACTTATGAATTCTAAATATGCATGAACATGAACAAACATGAACGATGCTTGGGACAGTTGACGGGCCAAATATTCAAGTATAAGAAGAAGCGAAAAGGAGCTCATTTCATAACGAATACTAAACTGAGGTCTCTTCCACGTCTTCTTGCACTTGAGCGTTGACAAATTCACACAAAATTATGCCCAAAAATAGCGAGTATCCTCGTATGCATTGCTGGATATGTCTTAAGTGAGCGTAAACAGTTGAGAAAGTAAACGCATGTGTACAGTATCAGTATATAAGATATATGCATTCACTCTTAAAGTAATAGCAGCCTAATATTCCTGCTGATGTCTGTTTTTAATGTTAATCAAACAGCAAACAATAACAAAAAAAATCACTTACTGATCTTCACTAAATAACTTTTGTAACTTAATAAGGATTTTTACTAAGGATTTTTAATTTAGACTATGCAGTGGTATTTTACGTTTGCTTACTTTATTAAATTCCTGTACCTGAAAACTACAGTCAGACCTACCTGAAAAACCTGAGAAGCACAATTTATTTAATTTGTATATTTGTTATATTGTATTTATTTGCGCTTTTGCTTGTAATTTGATTATCTGTTCTTATTTTATTACTAACTGTTTACTTGTCTTTAATGTCTTAAATTTACATTAGTTAGGCTGGTACTTTTAGCTGTGGTATTAAAATTGGAATAGAGAATTGTGAATTTTCACTGGTATCTAAAATGTTGGTGTCATTACTGCCTGTTTTTGCTAAAGTAGATCCAGGCAGTCCAGACTTGACCGCATTACATGTCCATGTCACTTCGCCAAATATAGTTTCAATTATTTCGAAAGGTCCTTAAGCTGCGTTCACACCAAACGCGAATAGAGCGTCAAATTCACGTCTATCGCGTCTAGTTGGACGATAGGCCCTATGCACAGTTTCACTACTTCCTGAACTTAAGCAGGGACCTTTGTTTCCTGTCTGCCAGGATTGGCCAAACTGATTAATCCAGGTGTGTCTGACCAACAACAATAATCAGACACACCTGGATTAATCAGTTTGGCCAATCCTGGCAGACAGGAAACAAAGGTCCCTGCTTTTAAACTATCTAACACAAAACCATGAGACTTGAGTAATGACATTAAGCAGAACTAACAAAATATAGTGTGCTGCTTTTATAGAGCACACAGGATGTTGTTATAGGTAAAGTGTGTTGTTTTTTCAGTTAAAATACTCCCTTATCCCTTATCCCATATAAAAGTGTAAACAAATTTGTTTAAACAACCCACCATAACAGTGGCTCAATTAACAAAGTGAATTTAGTACAGAATGTGTTATGTCACCAAAATACTAATGCAAAAACATATTGTGAAATGTCTCCATGAATGGGTTCCAAAAATCTCCATTACAAGGTATGGATTTAATAAGCACAATGAATTATTGATTTAGTATCCAGTTGACATCAGTCTCATAAAACAGACCTGGTGTAAAATCTGTTTGACAAAACATTCCACTTTACAACTGCAGTACACGCAGCGGATCTTACGAAATACACGTTTAGATAAATCAGATATGTCAACATTACTTCTTTTGGATTTCAGAGGGGCATTGGAAAGAATTTCCATCTCAATAATATATTGATGTTATTTTTCATATTTAATTTAATCTCACAATCCTCCAATTCCATCATGAACCCCATAGGGTCTTGTGAAGATCAGCCAGCTGATTTCTGTAAATGCACTCTTATTAAGAAACCAGATAGTAATGATAACTCAGCATGGAGCTGTCAAAATATAAGTTCATCATGCATTGTGGGAGATATCTTCTGTTTAGTAAGAGACATGCTCGTGTATCTAATGTTCCTTACTCTGCTCTAACTCTCTCAAACTTTTATGGAGGCTGTCTATTTTTTTATTGGTTTTATATGTGGTTGAGATGTAAACATTACCAAAACGCGTGTTATTTGCATGCTTGTTGTCATGTGCTCTATAACTGCCATATAAGCCAATACGTTTGCTGCTATAGCATTCATGACAACAAATAGAGTAACATACACTACTTCAAAAGTTTGGGGTCAAGAATTTTAAGAGCATTTAAAGAGCATTAAATTGATCAAAAGTGACAGTAAAAACATTTAAATCATTTTAATACATTAATAATAACAAGAAATGTTTCTAAAATCAGCATATTAGAATGATTTCTAAAGGATCATGTGACACTAAAGACTGGAGTAATGATGCTGAAAATTCAGCTTTGATCAATTAAAATATAATTACAATAGAAAACAGTTATTTAAAATATGTAATATTTCAAAATTTTACTGTTTTTACTGTATTTTTTTATCAAAATAATCCAACCTTGGTGAGGCCATTCTTACCAAATCCTAAGTATTTTTTTCCCTGCATATTGTAAAAATAATATATACACACACACACACACACACACACACACACACACACACACACACACACACACACACACACACACACACACACACACACACACACACACACACACACACACACACACACACACACACACACACACACACACACACACACACACACACACACACACACACACACACACACAGTAATACACTGAAAACTTGTGCAGTGGAATTTCTCACAGACATACATTTTTCACTTTGCCTGTTTTTTTCCTGTTTCTTTTTGGCACACCTGGTCTGATGTTTACAGGAGAGATGCATTAGTGTTTGGTTGCCCAGGGTGAGCGGCGTCCCAGAATGAGTTGAGAGCGTAGGGTTGGGTTAAGTGTGGCTCCGGGCCAGCGTTCAGGAGATTGACAGACCTGTAATCCTCCTGTAAGCCCTCCTGAAGCACCACCAGGTGTGTGAGCACCAGGGAGGAACCTGGGATTGAGGGATAAAGACAAAATAATGAAGCACAACACTTTTCATTTAAATATTTTTGTTTCATATTATGTCAGTAAATAAAAAACTGGAAAATGCGTTCATTTTCAGAGAAATACAATATTGTGGATAAGGGTCACTAAACCCAAATTAGTAGCCCTTTGCTCTAAAAAAAATGTTGGTTTAAGAATTGCCATTTCTTGACACAGTGTTTTTCCCTCAATTAATTTAGCAATTGAACCTCTTGATCTAGAAATCTGCAAATGAGCTTCACTAAATGGCCAAATGTGCTCCTTTTTAAGGGGTGGTAAAGTATGATTTGACTTTTCTAACTTTAGTTAGTGTGTAATGTTGCTGTTTGATCATAAACAACATCTGCAAAGTTACAACGCTCAAAGTTCAAAGCAAAGGAAGATATTTGCTTTTAAAGAAAAGGACTACAACAAACGGCTGGTAGGAACTACACGACATTCCTCCGGGTTAGTGACATCACCAACCCTAAAATGTACATAAGCCCCGCCCCCGGGAACACACTCCATGTTGAGAAGAGGAAGAGTTGTTGTAGTCGAGCACATTTGTGAGTCAGCTCAAACTTTACCATCCATCTTTTCACATGCAATAGAAAGTCACTCTGTGCATCTCACAACAGTTCCTATACGAGCGATTTATAGATTATCATGACAGAATATGCTAATTGAAGATAGTTAACTCCACATCAGCGACATAAATTCATCAACTAACCATTCAGAGACGTCCTGTTGCTTCTACATGTTGTTACTTCTTCTCGAGTCTCTCCATCTTTGTCTGACTCCGTTTTAACATTAAAGCAGCACTCAGTAAGATCGGGATTTCTTTGTTGTATCCTCGCGTTTTGCTCGGAGGTTTCTCTCTAGAGCTCCCCCCGCAGCTTCGGAATAGATATTTGACAACAACTGTTAAAAACTCGCTGGCTATTCTCAGACACTAGAGGCTTAGTAGATCAACGACATCAAAGCAGATGGGAAACTCTTTGCAACGTCGTCTTCATTCGGGTTCCAACAGCGTGAGGGAGCGCAATAATGACAGCATTATAGCAGATTTCTTTTTGCAGTAAAGCAATTCTTTACCTCGCGAGACTTGGGATCACACGATACTTCCAGACGAAGAGGCCGGCGGGCCGCCGGCCCAAAGTTGCAAACGCTGTTTTTCCGCTCACGGGCACCAGGTGGGTGCGAAACCACCACCATTCAACCCAAAATAAGTAATATAACCATTCCAGTGACTCCGAAGTTGATCAGTTAAGGTAAAAAAGTTACTTAGTTCACCTTTAAAGACAGAACAGTTTCTGTCATTTTAGTGTGTGTGTGTGAGGTAATCGCAGCTGCTAACACACACACACACACACACAAGCTCTTGAAACCCGCCCTCTGCAGCAGCTCATTTGCATTTAAAGGGCCAGGCACAAAACTGTGTGTTTTTGCAAATCCTCAAAAAGTGACAATTTTAAAATGCTATATAAAAATATCCGTGATGTATTTTGTGCTAAAACTTCATACACACACTCTGGGGACATCAGAGATTTTTTTTACATCTTGTGAAAATGGCATTTTCCCAGCCCTTTAAAACAGACACTTAAAAAGACAGAAGGATAGATGTGTGCTGGGGATAGGCAGGGGAGTGAAATTATATTTATATGTTCTTGCTGCATGTGTGTCATTTCAGCCCGTTCTCATGAAAGTGCGTATCTATACCACAAATGTTATTTCTCGGGCCATTTTATTCACCAAAAATATTTTTTTGCGTGCATATGATACGCAGTTTTCGCGTGCATATGCTACGCACTTTATGGCGTGTAATACACACGCACTCCCCACCCTTATACCCAAGAGTTTTCAGTGCATAGCATATGCAAGCAAAAAACATTTTTGCCATATAAATGGCACGAGAAATAACATTCGTGGTATAGATACGCTCTTTTATGAGAACGTGTTGGTCATTTTCTTTTCTAAAAGTCAAACCTAAAAGACATTTTAAAGGAGTTAAATTCACCCAAAAAGTTAAATATATAATGAGATTATATGTTATAGTTATCGTCTTTGGTGTGAAAAGGCCTTTATTCTGTCGTGGGTTATCTTCGCATGATGCAGCAAAAAGTGTCACTCTTTGCTTGCATGTAGACAGGCCTGAATACCAAACATTCTTGGCACATTTGAAGACTTTTAGAAATAAGTTTGACGACAGCAGCGGAATTGGCTGTCCGGTCAAATTAGTCGTGTGAAATGACACCACTTTGCCCTCATTTGAACTGACGAAAGCTCGCCAGAAAATACTTTGACAGCAGAAATTCATCTTGAAATGTGAGGATGCACATCACGAGTCGGAAACCGCCAAAACGTCCTGGAGCCAACAGGCCTGACCCTGAGGGGGCATTTTGTTCGTAGTGCTGCGAGCGAATATGACAGAATATATTTTGACATAATCTTGACTGCTCGGAGATGTTCCCCACAAGGCTTGGATGCGGTCCCTCACACATAATCACATGGCCGTGTCATGCGTCTGATGCATGGCTCTCTTTACCGGGCCCTGACAGCCGTAATGGCGTCTCTGCATCACTTAATCAAAGTCCTGACAGGAGATGTTAACAAACTTTTCTGGATTTATCACTTCACAGCAGATTCGAAAGCATTGTCCAGCGAGGCCAAACGTTACTAAGAGGCTCTGTTATTTCATTAGAGAGTTAGATGGTAAATGTCATTTGTAATACATTGCAGTAATATGAGTTACTCAACGGTCAATCCCTCTTTAGAAGTACATTTAATTTAACGGCTTGCGGCACACACTGTGATATTGTCTTACAAAAATGTACTTTTAGCACTTTAATTTCCCCCTCAGGTATATTTATAATGTTAGCTGCTTGATTTGTATATGTAGGCTTCATTTCTGAAATCCATTACTTGGACACAGTCCCCTCCGATAACAGACCTCTCTAAATTGCTAACTTTTAGGCTACCCTATAATCTAAATTTTATTGGCATTGGTCATTAAAAAAACACTAGTTATAAAGATTATGTTTTTCCCCAGTGCTGTAAGTGTGTCTGGTTTGATATGGCAGTTCGTCGCCAGAAAGCAAGGCACTCTGTGTCTTAAACAGTCTTTTTGAGAATATCCGAGTGCACATTATTGTCCCTGTTATTCAGCAGAAGAAAATATACAATACGTCCATGACATGGACCACGCAAGCATGAAGCAGTCAATCCATCCTCTGATTTACAGTAAATATTTATACATCTTTATGCACTCAGCAAAACCATTGAAGCAGTCTCAGCAAACGTACAATGAAGACTGTTTGTGTATTTATGAGCGCCATTTGGTCGTTTTCTGCACTTCTGCATTTTTGGATGTAAACAGAAGTTTGTGTGAGTGTTCCTGAGGGTTTTGCTGGGTTGATGTACGGAACTAAACAAACCTAGAGCCTTAAATATTCAGCTTACAACTTTGTTTGTCATTCTGGCTACGTGGACGCATCCCGTGATTCTTTACAGCAGTGATAAATAAAGTTAAACTCGAAAAATTAGAACTTCGTGCAAATGTTAATTTATAACTTAAAAGGTGACACTAATATATTATATAGACTCATTACATGTAAAGTGAGATATTTCAAGCCTTTATATGTTATAATTTTGATGATTATGGCTTACAGCTTATGAAAACCCCAAATTCCAAATTAGAATATTGTGGAAAGGTATTCAGCTGTAAGCCATAATCACAAATAAAGGCTTGAAATATCTCACTTAGCATGTAATGAGTTTATATAATATATTAGTTTCACCTTTTAAGTTGAATTACTGAAATAAATGGACTTTTGCACGAGTTTCACCTGTAATACATATACTGCACATCAGCTGCCTAATTCTGCTCAGATTTCAAATGCTGCTCCTCAAATGCCAAAAGTTATTTAGTCAATTGAACAAAAAAGTTAAAAAAAAAAATCTTGTCCTATAAGACAAGAACGGGTATGGTTTAAAATTCAAAGGTTTTGATCCACTTCAAATGTTGACTACTGTGCATAACTTAATCGTATTGTAGACGCATGCATTTTCTGTAAAGCTGCTTTGACACGATATGTATTGTGAAAAGCGCTATACAAATAAATGTGAATTGAATTGAATTCGATGTGAGTAATGATGCTGAAAATTCAGTTTTGCATCCGTTATAAATAGTCAAATAAAAAACAGGTCTTTTAAATTGTAATAATATTTCACAATATTACTATTTTTACAGTATTTTTTGATGAAATTAATGTAGCTTTGATGAGCAGAAGAGACTGGTAGTATAAACTTGACAAGAAGTTTCCACTTGTACAGTGAAATCGGTTTCTTCTTGCTGTCACAACACGCATCTGCTTGCCAAGGAGATCAGCGGCTGTATTTCTGTTATTTAGCATAACTGTTATTAACAGAACCTGAAGAATATTGCCTAAATCCTGCTGTTTTCTCTTCCAAACCCCCTCAACCCGCTTCTGGGAACAATGGAACATTGTAGCTTAAGATTGAAGCCTTGTGTTGGTTCTTGTCTTTTCTTCACCCTTTTGACTCACTGTTTTCTCCAGCCCCGGCTCATATTTTCTTTGCGTGCTGTTTTATTTGTATGAAATCTGTAGCAGGCAGGCTTCTGGGAGGCCGGGTAATTCAGCGAGCGCGAGTGTGTATGCATATGTGTGTGACCTGCGGGCTACCCCTACACAGTAGGCTCTTTGTGTGCGGCGCAGGTTTATAACACCTCCACACACACCCTCGCCCGCCTCCCGCTCTTTTTACAGTATCTCCTTTCTGTCGGGCTGCAGCACACGGCCCAACATCACCCTTAACACACACATCTTAATGCTGCCAGCTCTTTATGGTGCATTGAGTCCAGTCAGATTTTCCACTGAGATGAAAATGCCTTTGATGCATGTAAGCCAGCGCTCCTCAGACAAACCGATAATTGGCATGTTTTGTTACTGATTAATTCTTCTTTTCTGTCCTTTATGGTGTGTTAAGAATGTCTAAGTAAGCGATGAGTGTGAGGTCAGATATGAATAGGTCTATAGCTATATTTTTCCTCCCTCCAAGATTTTCTGTATCTAATCAGCAACACAGTCTTTGCCAAATACAGTGACTGGTATCAGGTTTGTTTTTCCCACCGCGCTGGAAGTTTGCCTTTCTGCCCTGTTTCTTTAGCTTGTCTTTTTCAACTTCCTGCTGACCTTTGACACCTTCTTCAACTTGAACTATAAGACCTCATTACCCAATTACAGGGATATCTTGTGCTGTACACCACCACTTTGGCCCTCTTTACACCTGACATTAAGATGCGTTTTGGTGGATTGGATCACAAGTAGACAAGGGAGACGCATTCCTGTTACACCTGGTTTCTTAATCCGTCTCTTTTGTCCACTTTCAATCATTTCTGTCCTGATTTCTTTCAAGGGTAGAGTCTATGGGCAGATAAATGTATGGGTTTTTCAGATCTAATGGACAAAATAAGCTCACGCAATTTACATATAAACGTGCCCGGAGACAACAGAAAAACATACGGAGAGCTTCTGCTCTGACAGCCGCAAGACCAGCCGAACAGTCGAGTGTGTGTTAGAAATCAGGAATGGTGAGAGAACATTGTGTTTGGTACGTTTTTGTCTTACAACCAAACTTGGGTCTTCAGCCGACAGTTTAAGGCCCCGTTTACACGATGGGAAAACGCAGATATTTCTCTGCGTTTTGGCCTGTCATTTACACGAAAACGCCGTTTTTATCCCAGAAAACGATTATTTCTAAAAACTCCAGCCAAAGTGGAGATTTCTGAAAACGCCGGTTATATGTTATCGTGTCAACTGGGAGAAACGGGGTTTTAGGTTCTCTCTTGTCGATTCTGAGGATTCTGATTGGCTTGCATGGCTTTATCCTTCTACCTACACTGCCGCCCATAGGTTTGGCATAGCTATGATGGCGCTCGACGGCGTATTTATGCGGGTTGTGTGCACGATGTTATTATTGAAAACGGAGGGGGGGAAATATTCGTTTCTCTAAATACCCGGCTATGTGTAAATGTGGCCTAAATCCCGTCTGTCTAGCGTGCATCCCATAATGTTTACACATTAGGTCAGTAGACGGAGAGTCTGCGTCTTTTGTTCGATTACATGAGTGTTTACACTACGAAATCAATCCAGTCAAATGTGTTTTCGGCTACCGTGACGTGACGTGACGTGACGTGACGTGACTTAGGAACCATGAAACAAGAGGGCTATATATACACACACAAGACTAATGAGCAGACAAGGGACACCTGTGCACAACCCAAGACAATGAACCAATCAGAGACATGACACATGACCAGAATAAACCAATGAGAACATGACACAAGACTAGAGAAGTACCAGACATGGCAAGATGACATGGAACGTGACTAAGTATCAAAATAACAGACATGAACCAAAAACCCATAACAGACGTGACAATTGCATGCTAATACGTGCAGAAAAACTGCTTTGTTAATGCTTCTTGTCTCATCAATCACATTTAGTTACCAATTACATGATTCATGTAAATTATTATCGCATTTTTTTTTTATTCAAATGATGAAATTTCACAAAAAGTTGAGTAGTTTGCATTACTGGATATTGCTGTCAGTTGTTTAACATAATTTGAATATCATCAAAACAGTTTTCAAATATTAATATTTGGCAATTTGCATCTTACCTCAAAAGCGCGTTGCATTGAAATTAATTTAAAGTAAAGTCCCGTCTTCTTTGAGTAATTGGCCATCGCAATCAATTTGACATTGGCAATTTGACGCTGTAAGACCACTGAGGCACACTAGCCTACATTATAGCTTTTAAAACGTTGTGTCATCATAAAAACAAGCAGAGCAGAATCAGGAATATCAAATATTGGGCCATATCTGATTATTGGTGAAGACTTTTCTCCTCAGTCTATGGTGGTTTCAGCCCTGTGCTACAGTAACTGCTTGGCAAATGTATGCTTTTTACATTGTTGTCATCCTGAATCCAAATATTTACTCACACAAACGTGTTTTTATTCTTCCGTCTCCACCAGCCATTGTTTCTACACAAACTTTGAGATTCATCATGCTCTCATGCAATAGCTTCAGAGAAAGCTGGAGACGCCTCTCAGTCCAGCTCCACACTTTATTCCCCCCGAGGAAAAGCCGTGAAGTCCTCTCTTTCCACACAAACCACATCTTCCCTGGATGAGTAAAAGCACACAGTGAACAAGATGATCCATCAGTTAGAAAACAGAGACGGTCAGTCTGGTGGATATTGCCAAGCTACTTGTGGTTTTGCCTCCAGCACAAGAGAAACAGAATCTCCTGTCCAGGCACCCACAAATAACAGCATAATCAACGTGTACAAACCATTTGTGATGATAAACGAACCACAGCTCGAAAAGAGTAAAATACTGCAGATAAACTTGTGCTGTGCGAAAGAAAAAAAAAAACAAGTAAAATATCACGTTTGTGGTTTAGACCCTATGTCAAATGCTTGCTTAGGTCCACTTTCACTGACTCCACTGTAATGTCTGTGTATACAAACACGACCGGATCCCCTTCAAGGCCACAGAACAGAACCACAGATCATTGCTGTACCGCTGTCGCTCATTATGAACCCAAAACTTCAGACTTCACCACCTCCGGCCCCTCTGTTTATTTCTTCAAGTTTCCACAGAACCGTCATACCACGTTAGCATGCAACGTTTTCAATTTTGAACCTTATGAAGTTTGAGGCAGGACTTTGTAAGGATACCGGAGGAATGTAAAGCAAGGGGGGGCGTAAAGAAAGAGAAAAGAAGATTTATAGTGCTCTCCCTTAAAGTCAATATGAGTTTCGGGTTTCATCAGCAGGGCTGCCCAGATTTATGTTTAATAAGTTTCAGGTGGTGAGGACGGGGGGAGTTTTGACTAGTTTAGCCCAGCGCTGTCAGAACCCACAGCAATGCTTCAATTTGCACGGCAGCGGCGCGTCTGGAACAACAGAGCTACCTTTGTCCTGCATGAGGCTGTCGAGCACACGAATCACAAACACACTCACACACGTGAGCTCAACCTCGGCTGACAGCAGAAACATGGAGGGACACATCAATAGCCTATAATCAAATACAGCAAGAAGTCTGAAGTAAACTGAGCACTTAGACAAGAGATTGACAAGGGCCTATTAAAGTGAATTTCTCAAAGACGAAGAACACGTTTGGTCATATTTCATTACAAAATCAAAAGGGAAAAGTTTTTGCATTGCGACTTTCATAAAATTAAATAACCACATTCCCAGATGCCAACTGCCTACTATCCTAGCCTACTAAAATCATCAATGAATGTATATATATATACACACACACAGGCTGCACACACACACGCGCACACACACACACACACACACACACACACACACACACACACACACACACACACACACACACACACACACACACACACACACACACACACACACACACACACACACACACACACACACACACACACACACACACACACACACACACACACACACACACACACACACACACACACACACACACACACACACACACACACACACACACACAGACACACACACAGACACACACACACACACATCCTATAAATATGCTCACTCATTCTTTTGTCTCAACTTTCTCTGTCTCTCTCTGTTGTTGTTTAACTTTCACCTTCTTTTGTCATGCTTTTGTGTCTGTCCACACCCTGTGACAGACAGGCCTGCCCCGGCTCAGGTAGTGCGAGAACAATAACCCCTCTGTGTGCAGGAGCGGCGGGCGGGACCCCCTCAGGCCGAGGGAGGAGAGACAGAGGTGGGCCGGGGCAGGACAGAACGTGTCGGAGGAGTGTACACTAAACATATGGGGGAAAATATCGTCCTGCTACTTCCTGTTAAACTTCACAGCTAATCACTGCTGGAGGAGCTACTCTGTTTACCATCTACACGTACCACTTTATTCTGCTAACAAAAAGTAGTAGTTACAAAAAGTCAACATAATCTTTAAGAAAGAAAAAAAAATATATATATATATTATATATATAGCCTATATAGTATATATTTATATAAATTAAAACAGTACTGGGTTGTAATAACTAATCTAGACGGACAGACAGACAGACAGACAAAGACAGAAAGACAGAAAGACAGACAGACAGACAGACAGACAGACAGAGAGAGACAGACAGACAGACAGACAGACAGACAGACAGACAGAGACAGACAGACAGACAGGCAGACAGAGATAGAGACAGACAGACAGACAGACTGACAGACAGAGAGAGAGAAACAGACAGACAGACAGACAGACAGACAGACAGACAGAGAGACAGACAGACAGAGAGAGAGAAACAGACAGACAGACAGACAGACAGAGAGACAGACAGACAGACAGAGATAGAGACAGACAGACAGACAGACAGACAGAAACAGACAGACAGACTGACAGACAGAGAGAGAGAAACAGACAGACAGACAGACAGACAGACAGACAGAGAGACAGACAGAGAGACAGACAGACAGACAGACAGACAGACAGAGAGAGAGAAACAGACAGATAGACAGACAGACAGAGAGACAGACAGACAGACAGACAGAGAGACAGACAGACAGACAGACAGACAGACAGACAGACAGACAGACAGACAGACAGACAGACAGACAGACAGACAGACAGACAGACAGATAAAAACTATTTTTAAGTAAATAAAAGGAGACCAAACATAAAGATACAGGCAACAGGATCTTCCTGACTAAAACGGTCTTGACAGTCTGTTCTGGAATGATGCTGCGTGGAAACATAAACACATGAATATGAACATATGAAACTCAATAAGCATCAGTGTTTCTCCCCTGCAGGCATTTCCTTTCTCTCCATTGTCTCTGTGCAGCCATTCCCACTGCAGAGCTGCAGTTTAAGAGATCGCTATTATTACTGTTCATACTTTTGTTAGTGATTCTAGTGAAGTATTAAACTACAGTCACGGATGATACATCAAACTGACTTGGGCCAGTAAGGAACCACATTGCAACACACTAGCATCATGTAGTAGGTTTTGCACAGGAAAAATGTCACTCAGATTTTCTGAAGAAAATGTCAAAAACAAATGTCTCTTCTCGTCTTTTCCACTGTGCTCCTTGCTTACAAGTTCAGGTTGTTCTAGAAGCCGCAGTCAGCTCTGCGGGCACTGAGATCATTTGGACAAAACGTTCGGTACGAGTCATTATGAGATTTAAGGCTGAATGGGGCAAAATTATGAGGTATTGCAAAAACAAAAGTGATTTTTTTTTTTCCTTTAGGACTTTAAAGTCTCACATTCACATCTCACAAGTCTTACAGTTTTTGAAGACCATGTCCTGCCTGGTAAAATGTTTCTGGCAAAAAAAAACTGGTGAAATTCTGAAGATCCTCGAGGATACGGTAACATGCTCTAACCGCGCTTCTGCAGAAGATCAAACACAATGTGAAATGAGACATAATAGCTAGAAATGAAAAAGACAGTTTTTTTATAGATATAATGGAGCATAATGTTCTTCTGCAAGTCATTATCCGAAACTTCAGAGGACCAGAAATGAAAGAATGTGAAATCTACACATGCAGCTCTTCCAGATATTTTCTCTTCTTAAGAAAGCATGCAATGTTTTCTTTACCATAATGAAGTACAGAAACATGGTGCTAATGTTTATTAAAGCACTTTAACACATTGATTGGTTTGCAGCAATATGAATCATTGCAGGCTCAGTGAAAATTGTAAAGGCACTGTGATTAAATATGATATAAACATGATGGAAATGGTTACAGGACCAAAGATATATACCAAAATCGGTTACACTTTATTTCAATGGTCCACTTTACACATTCTACAAACTATAAGTAACTTTGCAACTACATGTCAATTAACTCGCATTAGTGTATTACTGTTAGATTAGGGTTTGGGTTTGTAGAATAAGTTTACATGTAGTTGCAAAGTTACTTATAGTCAGTAGAAAATCTGTTGGGGAGCACCAACATAAAGTGTTAGCAGATATTAATTAAGCAGACAGTCAATTAATATTCTAATGAGAGTTATTTGCAAAGTTACTTATAGTTATGTCTAAAGTGGACCATCAAAATAAAGTGTTACTCTAAAGTCTTGTTCATAAAAACAGTCAACGGGTGCATTATGTCTATTATTCTTGCAGTTGCAAAGGAGTATATAAGACTGCCATGTGCAACTTTCACATGAACAAAGGCAGAAACATACTGGAACATGCTCATACATTGTGAGATACGTACCTCCATCAATGTCAGTCACGACACAAAACAATCATTTCAAAACCTACTTAAATTACTATTGTATGTCTTTTCAGTGCCATTTTGAAGAGAAATTGGATGTTTTTTTGTCTCTGTGAATGCTGCAGGATGTGATACTGTTTCCGTGAGGCTTGTTGATTTGTTTTGTGATGCGTGTAAAATCATACGTTTCTTTCAGTGAGCGCACGCTTCGGCCCCCCACCTCACCGCGCGACACAAAAGAGCATTTCTCCCAGGGGGTTCTCAGGTGGATCGCGTTCCTCAGGTGAGCCTGGCCTAATTTCAAGCAGTGAAAAACACACAATCTGCCTCACGAAACGCCACTTCCCATAATTCAATCCTGCAATTATAGATACTTCTTATTTTCTGCCTAAAGACTGAGCTTCATTCAATCAGATGCTTGCGAGATGGACACTGATTTGTTTTAGAACCGTGGCCTTAGAATTGAACAAAAAGTTGCAGAAATTTCTGCAATAATTGAACTTCCAATATTTACAATATTCCACAAAGTTGGTTAAAACTCTGTACTGGACTCTAAATATTGTAGATAAAGGTATAGCCTTCCACAAATTTACAGGCTTTTTACAGGAAGAAGAGTCAGTGTTGTTCCACTCAATGTTAATGGCTTCGAAAAGTTCATGAAAAATGTCTCCCAGTTCATTTGAGTTTAATATGAAACCAAATATTTGCTATAGGGTTTAAATCTGGACTCCGACTGGGCCAAACCGTGAGTCTGATGGACTTGTTCTCAAGCCACTTCTTGGTTGTCTTTACAGTTTGGGCAGGAACATTGTCTTGTTGATCATTCCTCATAAGATACTGTAACAACTTTTCATTAAAGCAAACCATTCTGCAATATTCTCCTCTACTTCGAAGCATTACATTACTTTTCACAGTGAATCTAAAAGCTAAAAAGGCTCCACACACAATGACAAATCTTCCTCTATGCTTCACTGTGGTAGAGATGCATTTATTATTATATTTTTTAGCAGATTTTCAAAAACACCGCTCTGGAGAATCACATGCAACTCATGATTCATTGCGCTTCATCACTCCACACACAACTTTTCCTATTCTGCCAAAAACTTCATTTTGTCTTTGACATTTTTCTGAGACAACAATGGCTTTTTAAGGAGTCCATTTGCTGATTTCCTGATAGATAATCTGCGTTCAAGACAAAACTGTAGAATTTAGTGAATTGTTCTAAATAAGAAGGTGTTCTAAACGGAGTGCAGATTCCGTGCGTGCCGGTCGTAATTAAGAGACACAAATATGGCACACACAGTGATATGATCTCAGGACTGACATACTATTGCTTTCCAAACAATAGCAGAGAAGGTTCTCACCCCGCGAGTCAAGCAGGGACTCCCTCTCGCTCGCTCATCCACACACACTAGTAAAACACACCGCCAGACAGCAAGGCCAGATTGGAACCTGAACTCAGTATTGCAACCTAGCACCTGTAAAACTCATCCCATATCTGGTTTCCGCTTTCACACAGTGAATGGTGTCACAGATTGCTCTAAACCAGGTGAACAGTTACACCTGCAATCAAAATCCAGGTATCGCTGTCTAATCACGGTGAAACCCCTGCCACGTCTTCACAAGCCTTTTCAGAGATCAGAACGTCACAGTACGCATTGGCCCATATTCACACACTGTATTAACATCCATCTCAGGTATCTGATCACAAGAGGTCATAACCATTTTCAAGATTACTAGTCTCAAATGCAACTTGCAATTTAATGACTCTATACTGTACATACATGCATACATTGGCAGATGCATTTATCCAAATTGACTTTTAAAGGGACACTATGCAGTTTTGGCAATATCTTCGCTGTATTTTTTGGCCCTCCGCCCCAAAGGGTGTTTTTTCCGCTCATAGGCACCAGGGGGAAAAAATTAAGCTAAAAAAAACGGCATAGTTCCCCTTTAAGTTAAAAAAAATGTTCAATGAATACACTCCCTGGGAATCGAACCATGACCTTGCCATTGCTAGTGCCATGCTCTTTGAGCATCACTCACTGCATTAGTGTCATTGCATGTTGATGTTACACATGCCAAATATGTTGCATGCATGAAAATGTAATGTTGATTTAGCTTCTTTTTTTTTTGGCTGACCTTATTGCATATGTATTTGTAGGACTGCTACATTTATGGGAAAATAGTATTTAAATGAACCATGATATGTGATTTACTAAGGTTTGCGGTAATCAGTTTACCAATTTTGCACTTGACATGACCTTGGAATTGTGCATTGTTCGTAGATCTAACACCCACAGAACTTCCCACTCCCATCTGTGCTTTTATTAGATTGCAGCTACACGCTAATTTGCTGTTTAGTAAATCTGGTCCATAATGTACAAAAAAAAAAAAAAAAAAATCATTGCAAATGGATCTCATGAGAATGATGTTCAAACAGGGTCATTTTTCTATGACTCCACACTCGGATAATCATCTCTCTCCATGATAACTCAATGATTCCACATTTCACACCATTGACATAAACACATCAGGAGTTCTGAGATTTACCAGGACATATAAGAGGCCAGTCCAGTTATCCAACCTTCTTCCGTTCCCAGTGAGATATGGAGACAAGGTTCTCTTCCCGACAAAAGCCAGCAAAACTTGTGATTTTGTGAGCCATTTATTGCCTCGATTATATAAACAATAATCAGCTTGTAATTGTGCAGAGTTACGAATCTAACATTGTCAGGTTGAAAGTTTGTCCAACAGCTTTAAACTCAACAAACAGGGCAAAAAAAATATCATGTTTAAATATCATACATATCAATATCAATAGCATGTTTCAATGGAGAAATTGCTTTTTAAATCAAACTGCTTGGGTTGGGATTTAAATCATTGTAAACTCATTGTAAAAGTCCTTGGCTCATGAAAAGTGTGATTATGGAGAAAGCTTGCAGTCCAGAAAACAGTTTGTCAATTCCAATTCAAAACTTTCCATCAAACCTGCATGATATGATGATAGCTTTAAATGTGTTTCTGCTTATATACATTAAGGTCTAAAAGTCTAAAGCTTTCTCATTTAAACCTGCGGAAACTTTAAAAAAAAGTGAGGATTATACCATAAAATGAAGAAAACATTTAAAAAAAATCTATATATTTAATAGTCTTTACTATTTCTGTCACAGTGACCATGTGAAATGAAAGACATTATTTATCATTATTAACAGGTTTTGTTCATGTCAGCTCCAGTGCTACTGTAATTAAAGCAAAAAAGACAAACATTTGTTACTTTTCTCAGTTCAGCTTTCATAATAAATGTATTATAAACGAATGCATGATCTTGGATTTTGGACCCTACTGTATATTATAAGACATAGGCCTACAGTAAGTTATACAACTGTCTTTCTATTAAGCTCAACATTAAAATGATGGCCTTTTATATAGCTGCTTTGAAACATCTTTAAAATAGAAAACTAAAAGCAGCACAGGACTAATTTGCTTATAAAGGTGCATGGCATGGTTACATTGTTAAGTTTAATAGTTAAGGTTATGGATTTGATCAAATGTGAAATAGTAATAGTGATGGTTACCTTAAACAAATAATATTATGTAATGAAGAATCTAAACGTTTGACTGGTGCTGTATGTAACAAATTCCTTAAGCATTGTCAAAATGCATATTCATATTTTCACTTAGTAATGATTAAAACACAAAATAAAACTATTGCATGTAATATCACTAAATAATAAAAAGCTGCAGTTTGGCACTCTATCTACAATTTTTCACATTTGTGGAAAACTGGGGATATTGAGGAATTAAAAAATTATGTTTTTTCAATCCACATGAAGAAAAATCATGGAAAATACTGAAAATAAAGAAGTTATGGAACTTTTTATAATTAATGTTTTTTTTTCTCTTAATAAGTGCAATCTCAGTAAAATCACTTATAAAAGTTGTTCATTAGAAAAACTAGGGAATCTAGCAGGATTAATGAGCATTGAATAAAAATAAAGGTCACACTTTAGATTAGGGTCCAATTCTCACTATTAACTAAATATTAACTACTGTACGACTTCTGCCTCAATAAACTCCAAATGCTTATTAATATTTAGTAAGGTATTTGTTAAGTTTAGGTATTGGGTGGATTAAGAGATGTAGAATATGATCATGTAGAATAAAGCATTAATATGTGCTTTATAAATGCTAATAAACCTACAGTAATATGCATGCTAATAAGCAACTAGTTAATAGTGAGAATTGGGCCCTAAACTAAAGTGTTACCAAAATGAATAGCCTATTTATAAATTTAAAAAAGGTATCTTGGGTCCATAAGCATTGACAGCCGCTCCAGTTCAATTACACTTGGTTAACATGTGCATAAAGTACTTTAAATGAGGTTTTAAAACACAGGTGGGGACAGATGGGACGGACTGGGGATATATGGGCCGTCATTTGTCAGGGGGTGGAAACTTTAGCCCCCCGTCGCCCACAGGGGGGAGACTTATCAACGCTCGCTGAAAAATGGACATGAGTGCCGTCAGCTGGGCGAGACTGGTGGAAACTCAATACACTCATGCTCTTCATTCGTCACGTTCCTCCCCTTGCCTTCCTGATGTCTCTCTTCCACTGATTTTTCCTTACTATAGCTTGCAATTTAGTGACGGTGTGTGTGTGCGTGCTCCAAAACACAGACCTCGTGCCACATGAGAGTGGGTACATGTGCTGTGTGTGTTTGCTCATGTTATATCCTCTGCTCTCCAGGTCGCATGGCTGTCATCACATAGTCATATAGTCAAAGTCACTGAACTACCTCAAGGGTATGGAGGTCTCGTACTCGCACTAACCTGGGCTGCTTTCTCAAAAACTTTGTGAGCCAAGTTCATCGTAGAGACCATTGATGCCAACGGTTCTACCCAGGCTTACGATGCTTTTGAAAACATACGTCACATGATTATTTTTAATTTTAAGAACTGTTCACTGAAAGGTTCTTTGGGGAACCTAAAAAAACAGTGAAAACCCCCGTCTGGAACTTTTAGGGCATAATAGTGGTAACATTAGTGTCAAAATTAGCATGTATTTTCCATAATATGAAATGTTATTGGGTGTGATGTGACCAGGTGGTTTCCCCGCTCATGATCTCCAGATATGGTCTACATATTGTTGCAAAGCTTTAAATGCATAATACCATTTCAGCATATTATAATGAGTTTCTGTTTAATTCAAATGTTGTAATGCTTTTTGTTTTAGCTTAGCAGGAAGAAAAAACTGTGAAGATCTTACAGGGTTTCAAACTGGCACGAGGAATGCTCTGACATGTTTCTACAACCCAGCGGAGGAAAGCCCCGACATTCAGAATGAATTAATGTGAGATTTATGCTCTCGAAATTCACTCTTATTTAGGCAAATGATGTGTGCAAGGACAACCTTGAAGCTGTTTGGAGATGAACACGTCATTCTTTACTGTATGAGATCGTATAGAGAAGATCTCACTCCGGAAAAAAAAAGAATATAATGTTTGAGACCGTTCATATATTATGCTTTTATTTTCATCGGCAGGTCTGTGAAGTCAGTCATCTTACAGTATATGTTAAACTAATAAACCAGAGCTTGTTCTATGAAGAAAACTGTCTTCAGAACAAAATGTGAGTGGTACATGTGTCATTTCTCTGCCACAATGTTACACACTTAAAAGATTCTTTATTGGAATCTATGGTTCCATTAAGAACCTTCAACATCCACAGAACATTTCCATTCCACAAATGGTACTTTATAGTGAAAAAATGTTCTTGGGAATATTTGAATGTTCTTCACGCTACTTCTGACATGAAGAACAAATGGATTTGCAACGGTCACTTTGTCGCATCTATTGGAGAAAGCTTTAATTGTCGCATCTGGTATTAGATGAAAAAATAGTTTATTTTAAAGAACTGTTCACTGGTTCTTTAGGGATCCGAAACTGGTTCTCTGGTCTCTTGACATGACTGGGGTTCCTATGCAATGCGAGTCTCTTAAGGCCCATTTGATCATCTGAGGAGGACAGGGCTCATGGTATGTTGCTCTTCCGCTGTTCATTTTCACTCAAGCCTGGGCACAGATTTGTCGTCCCGCAGCACTTTTCCTCTTTCACGGCTCTTTGTCATGGCACGTCTTTTGGCACGGGAAAAAAGCAAACACAGAGAGGTAAAACACTTCAGGGAAGATTCAGATATCTTAAATAACTCCTTTACAAGTAACCGTTATTCATAACAAGCACTTGTGGCGGACACTGCTTCATATATCAGAGTTTCCTGAAGGTGGAAGATCTCATGCATTTTCCTGTTTCAAAAGGCACTTGTCTACAAATGACCAAAATACAGACTGGACAGGACTGATGTTTCTTAACAATACAAACATATAGATTAACACAATAAGTGCAAATGTCTGAAAAGGTGTGTGTGTGTGTGTGTGTGTGTGTGTGTGTGCGTGTGTGTGCGTGTGTGTGCGTGTGTGTGTGTGTGTGTGTGTGTGTGCGTGTGTGTGTGCGTGTGTGTGTGTGCGTGTGTGTGTGCGTGTGTGTGCGTGTGTGTGTGTGTGTGTGTGTGTGTGTGTGTGTGTGTGTGCTTGCGTGGTTCATAGAAAGAATTGCCATTAAATAAAAAAATAAAAAAAAACAATAGTCTGCATTTTTGTATTTTAATTTTGGTAAATTTTTACAGCCAAATAAAAGTTTACACTTTATTTTGATAGTCCACTTTAGACATTCTACTAACTAGAAGTAACTTTTCAACTACATGTCAACTAACTCTCATTATTAGTAGACTGGTAGTAGACTGGTAGTAGACTGATAGTAGACTGGTAGTAGACTGGTAGTAGACTGGTAGTAGACTGGTAGTAGACTGATAGTAGACTGATAGTAGACTGGTAGTAGACTGGTAGTAGACTGGTAGGTTAGGCGTTAGGGTTCGGGTTAGGAGAATAAGTTGACTTGTAGTTGCCAAATTACTTATAGTCAGTAGAATGTCTGTTAGGGGACCAACAAAATAAAGTGTTAGCAGATATTAAGCAGACAGTCTAGTAATAATCTAATGAGAGTTAGTTGACATGTAGTTGCAAAGTTACTTATAGTTAGTAGAATGTCTAAAGTGGACCATCAAAATAAAGTGTAACCAAATAAAAAGATGATGTGTTACAGTATTTTTTCTTAGGCACAATGTGAAGCAACGATCACACTAAATAATGAAATAGTCCATTAGTGTAAATTCAAGTTACACTGTACGTAGAAACTCATCCCAATAATATAGAATTCAATTGATGTGTCAGACGTATATCAGTTCTTTTACATATTTGCATATTGCATACTTCAAAAGTAGTATAGCTATTCTGAACAGAGCCTACACGAAAAAGCTCAACTTTCTTCTTTCTTCCAAGTATTATGCATGTAATGACCTGTATTAATTCTCTCACTCGAAACACACTCAGGTCTGTTATTATAATTGGCTGCTGTGCAATATAAAAGTATAACTATGAGTTTTTATGAGCTTCCTCAAGAGTGCAGTAATTGAGAGGTGTCGTATGCCGACTCAACCCGACCTGAGCTAATATTTCACTGTAACAGATCTCTGTGCGCTTGCACTTTACACAGTTTGTATCAATCGCTAACCCAGTTTTCACTAGGCTACATGGTTTGAAATATTCCATGTATTATTTTCTTTTGCCACATGCGGCAGCTCCTGTTACTGCAACAGACTTACCAGAACTTACAAAAACACGTCAAACTGATTTTTTTTGCAATCAGATCTATTGCAAATTCCTTTTGTCTACATCAGTCAAGATCAATACGTCACGTGTTTAATGCATTCTCGTGCTCATACAATAGGATAATTCAAGAAGACAATAGCAAACTGACCAGCCAGGTATTTTGCAATTCATTTTTCATTTTTCACTGTTGTGCAAAGACTTTTGGCTGCGCGCTCCTCTGCAGGGGTCAAGCTTCAGTTCTCACCCCATCATCTGTCGCTCTCACACACTCGCTGAGGGGTCCTCTTTTATTATCTCAAAAGTATGCTTAACATTGAAGTATGGGGTTGATGTTTTTCATAATCTTCTGAGAACTAAAATCAAACGTCCTCCATGAAAAATGTAACAAGCAGTACTTCCCTTGGGGAGTATATGCACTGAGTTTGAACTAAATGCTTATATATTTATACACAAAAACATACATACTACCAATAAAAAAAATCGTATACAAATTTTATTGAGAAATTAATACTTTTATTTAGCAAGGATGCATTAATTGATTAAAAGCAATTAGTAAATACATTTATAATGCTTAGAAAGATTTCTATTTCAAATTGAAAAGATTTTCTCTTCATAAAACAATTCAGGAAAATAATCATAATTTCCTGAATCCTGAACTCTATTCAACACTGATAATAATCAGACACTGAATGATAAAGCTGGAAATGTAGCTTTGCATCACAGGAATAAATTACATTTTACAATATATTAAAACAGAACACATAAATATATACTGTAAATAAATATACAGTATATTTGTGAAACAGAATATTTACTGTATATATCTTTTTTTTTTAAATTGCGAGTGCAAGAAGGCAAACAAAAATGAGTTTCCTTCCAGTGTTGAATAATATAAAGAAACATTACCTATATCCAGAGCTCGAAATATATAAATTCAGCTGATATACATTTGAATTATTTATTTATCTTCAAATTTACAAGTGACAAGCCAACCATCTGCTACCAAATCTGACCCAAAATCTTCTGTCATCAGATCAATGTTTATGAATAACTATGATGATTATGGATAGGTTTGACCTTCTCTGGCTGCTAACACACTCTGTCAGGCCTGTGACCTCCTCATCCACTCCACTCCTCTTCTGATGGGGGAGGAAAAACCTCGGTTTGACCCCATTCATCTTTGTACCTCGCACCTTTATCACCTTTATCATCTCATCCTTTGTTTTAGTGGTTCATGAGGCCATTGAAAGAGGGACCCGAGTCATATCTACAGCCCGGAATATCAGAGACTTGCAAGTGGGCTCTTTTAACATGGGCCAGTAAATGTAAAAATCTAGTTTAAAAGTCTCACATAGGTCTGTAAGGGTGGAGAGGATATGTTACGGATGACTTTAACTGTTTTTTTACATGCTCATGCCATGTTTTATTTCACTCCTCCACCATTGCTTAGTCAAATTACTCATATTTTTCCTGCCACAAATGTTCCTGCATCCTGCATTCTCCTTCGGTTTATCCCTATGATGAGAGTCAAACATGAGATCGGTCCAATGTACTTGTTACAAATGGCTAATAAAATTACAGTCCTCGCCAAACCTTTTTAAATGAACACACACATGCAACACTCACAGACACACATAAGCCTCATGATGGAGGGTGATGACGGGGTAACAACCTCCAAATAAAACAGAAACATTCCAGAAAATAAACCTCTAATCGCAAACATAAATAAAAGTGAATCAATCAAAAGTAATCTCTCCAGACTGAAGCGATGGGTGGTACCAGCCTGTGCCCAGGTGTTAGCATTTTAGTAGCTGACAGAAAATAAATTAAACTACAGCTCGTGTGATCTCACACAATGAGGTAATGGATTCTGTGCGAATGCGAAGGAGAGGATGGAACAAACAGAAATTGAATTAAAACTAAAAGAAACAAATAAAGATGTAAAAATGTGAACTGTTCATCTTAGAAAAACAGTCCCTTTCATGAGGAAAATGTTTTAAATATCTTGTACAAAATGACATTTAAAGGTCAGACGCACACGCAGACAGACAGACAGACAGACAGACAGACAGACAGACAGACAGACAGACAGACAGACAGACAGACAGACAGACAGACAGACAGACAGACAGACAGACACAGACACACAAAGATAAGCTTGACAAATGGCGTAACTCCAAGAAAACTAAAACAAAAAACAAGAGAGATTACTCTTGTATTCAAAGTAAAAAATAAAAATAAAAGTGATATATATATATTTTTATTTATTTTTTAAAAAATAAATATTTTTTATATATATATTTTACATATACAATTTGAAATCAGCTATTATCAATGCAAAGTTTACAGAGTTGGGACATGCATTTTAAACCAGAGTATTAAAAATATTTTTTAGTTAGGGTCCTGTTCTCACTATTTTACTATTATAATATATTACTATAACATATATTGGCTGTTTATTAGTACTTATAAAGCACATATATTAATGCCTTATATTCTGCATGATGATCATATTATACATCCCTTTATCCAATACCTAAACTTAACAACAACCTTACTAACTATTAATATGTAGTAATTAGGAGTTTACTGAGGCAAAAGTCGTAGTTATTAGTTTTAATAGTGAGAATTGGACCCTAATCTAAAGTGTGATCAGATTTTTTTCATCATACAGTATTTAACATTTGTTAATGAGCCATAAACGGTAAACGCATCATATCAAACCTCTACAGTCTGCAGGGTCTTGCATGTGCCAGCATGGATTGGGATTAGACTTGAAATTATAACATGTTCCTGTATACGACATCTCAGTTTAACGACACTGTTGGCGTCTGAACTAAGCCTGTGTTTGCTATGGCATCAGTTTAACTTAATGGAGGAATTATGAAGTAAATGGCTCAAAATAAAGCATTACCCACAGTGCAGAAATGAGCATGTTCCAGCATGAAATGTGCTTGCCCAAAAAAAAAAAAAACATTTCTCAAAAGCGTTGGGACTTTAGAAAAGGCACCATTGCTTTTGTTGCAATTTTTTTTAGTAATTTTGTGCAAATTGCATGTGCAGTTTACTTCCATACTCTCTGCAGTCATCCCAGCTAACAGCGTTTGTAAGGTTCACAGAGTGCTGGATCTGATAGGGAAATAAGGGTCTCTCAACACAAAACTATTTCCTGTAATCAAGCTGGCCGTTACAGCACTGATTTAAAAGACATCCGAGTCCATTTTAGTCCCAATTTAAGTATGCATAACACAGACAAACCTACACATTTAAAATGTACTATTTTAATACAAACAGTGAACATGAAATGATTAGATTAACACTTTTGAAATATTTAAAAAATCTGTAATTTAAAAGTATTTGATTCTAAATATTCAGCTAAATAAGAGAACTGGTATAGAAACAAACTAGATTTTTGCCTTTTTAAAAAGAAAACATTGTATTTAGCCTTAACTTGGACTGTTGTCAGGATGCTTTCTATGCAGTTGTTCTGATGTTGCTACTATGATCATTTTTCACCCAAAAAGTCTGTTCTGTATGGAAGCTTGTTTCCTCCATTGAAATAAAAGTAAAAATGTTTATCGTTTTATCAAAATTCAGACTTGTTTTTCTTGCAATTGCGTGTTATAGGCCTAAAGTCGGCCTTTTTTCACTCAGAATTGGGCTTTATAACTCAACTGCGAGTTTATATCACAATACTGAGAAAAGAAGCCAGAATTAATTGATTATATTTATTATATAAGTTTATATCTCGCAATATCGATTTTATTTCTCGAAACTGACTTTATGTTGCGCAATTCTGAGAAACTCAAAATGTAAGAAAAAAAAAAGAATTGTGAGGTATAAACTTGCAGTTGATTATATTTTATATCCTGCAATTCTGACTTAATAACTCGCAATTTACCCTTCGCAGGGAGCTTGATTGACAGGTGATCTGACCAATCATACTTCGCCATCCGCCATTTTGTCCGATAAAGCAGTCAGAAGAGTTAGTGGATTAACATAGGAGGATTTGTACTTGAAAAACGGAGTGTTTATTGTTTAAATTACTTTTAAAAAATTACCAACTTTGAAAGGTGAGACTTTGTTTAATATGTTTAATATCAAAAGTAACCGAAAAGTAACCTGGTCTGTCCTGTACTGTCAGTGTGCTCTCTGCTTTTTCACTGCGTGAGAACATGGTGTGTGTGTGAGAGCGGCAAAGCTTGTCGGGCATAGCGACAGTAACTAAGGGGGGCGGGTCTTTGCGAACGGTCAATTGGAAACTTATGTATCAGGCAATTCGGAGAAAAAAAAGGCAGAATTGCAAGATGTTAACTCGTAATTAAAAAAGTCAGAATTGTGAGATAAAAAGTCGCAATTATGTTTTAATTTTTTTAATTCCGGCGGAAACAAGATTCCATATTTCTGAGCATGATTGGGCTGTGGTGATGCAATTTTTTTTAGCAAAATCTCAATGAAAGCAAGAGCTTCAAAACTCTAAAACTCAAAAACTGTAATTATAGCATACTGAATATGACAGACTCTTAAACAAGCTTTCCTATAGGCTATTGTTTCTTCATGCTATATATAAATTTAAACTTACTTCAAGTTACTAATATACGGTAGTGTAAATTACTTGTGTCTGTCTAGATGGTGTGTATTGCAAATCAAGTCATTTCAATCTCATCTCTCTTCCTACTTGGCTGCACTTAATCACGAGCAAACTCTATCTTCAGAGAGCAGGGGTTATCCATTTAAATTGAGTTAACCAGATAAATATTGTCCTTGCCCAAAGACCCTCCTCATTGCAGCTCTCCATTCATGTTGGTGGTCAGTTTAAAAAGCCTGATTGTCGCAGGCGTCCCCGGATGACACTGGGCTCCATTGTGCCTGACTGCACCCTGGAAATCAGGTCTGCCAAAGCACCCTCTCCGTCTCTATCTGATGGCACGGGCCGCTGATCAAGCCTTCACTGCCCGGCTCACGTCTCTTTTTCTTGGCTTGGCGAAGCTTTATTTGGTCATTCGATAACTGAACCTGATAGCACCAGGGCCTAGGGGTCAAGAAGCTTATTGACATACTACCACAACAGCTAGACCAGGTGCTTTGAAAAAAAGTAAGCATTTTGAAAGCATCAGGTTTTGCTCTGCAAGTCAGTCTGGCCAAGAGCCCATTCAAGCCCATTTCTAATCCTTCCAAATCGAGGCACCAATCACAAACGTTGAGGCGGGCTTTACACGATGACGATCGCTCTGATTGGTTTTAGGTCTATATCCAATTCACCTTTGACTAAGCCCCGCCCCCCTTAGTTACTGTTGCTACGTCCGTCAACTTCATCTGGGCTCTGGTTTGGTATCAACATAGCTTATGCTGGGACAGCTCTTCCTGCTGAAATTGTATCAAACTTTTTTAAAGCAGCAAATAAAGTGTCAGATAGAAGTAGGCAAAAGGGCTGCAGTGTGCGCTCGAAGAATATATTCAAGACATACCGGTGAAACACAAGCAACAACAAGGCATCCAAATAGAGGCAAAAGCATAACGGTCACAGTCAAAAAATGAACCACCGCATATCCTAATCGAGACGGAGGCTGGGACTCACAATATCAAGAGCAACACTGTTCATGCAAAGCTGGGTAGGTCTCTATACACTTCTATAATCGTTTTTACAAAGCAAACGGACTACGCGAGTATAAAGTTGTATTTATTAGCAGCGTGTGCTAGCGTATCAACAATTAGGGTAGACAACCGAAATCATAACCTAAAACTGTCTAACTATAACTTCACAGTAAGGTTAAAAGCAAAATTTATCTTAGAGCACAAAAGTGTGTTGTTGATCCTTGAGGGGTTTCGCTGACCGTGAGGACATCCACACAGTTTAATCCAAAGACGACACTTGTCAGGATTTGACTTCGGTTTTGGGAAGGGAAAAAAACGGACACCCTCCTCCAACCTCTCTGGGAAATGCGTATCTGTGTTACAAATGCCCCAGGCACAACGTTTAACCATACTTTTGATAAAACTACGACGGTAATAGCTTGCCGAGACCAAAAATATGAGACGCCTGTGTTAAAGTCAATGGAGCGCTGTGAAAAAGTGTCGGACCCTCTGTGGGAGCTCGTTCTTTGCTGCGCTGTGATTGGTCAATCTACATTCTAGAGCGTGGCTTAGCCAAAGGCGAATTGCGCCCAGAGGCATTTGAGCGACGTCCGTTGGTGATGCCCCTTTGGAAACGGGCTGTGAATGAACCTTCCACAGACTCTCAGTTACAACTGAAGAGTCTGGTGTCAACCAGGCTAAGGAAGTCGCACACATGGGATGGAAATGGTGCTTTATTGGCAAATGTTTTATGCGATATTCCAATTTTGCGCATACGCTACATTCGCAACTTTGGATGGAAGCGTAGCTATTGTTACTCCAAATCTATATGCTGTTATTTTTTGCATGCAATGAATAAAGTTAAATTAATATTTACACGGCACTTTTCCATAAAATGACAGTTGGTAACTGTCAAGCTCCAAAAACAAGAAAAGCACCATACTGTAAAAAGCATCATAAAAAGTTCATATGGCTCATGCATTATATTCCAAGTTTTCACATGAAAGGTTTTATGATACCTTGTCTTTTTTGGAGTTTGATAGGCTGTCATTGTATGGAAAAGTGCTGTATGAAAACATTTCAAAATTTTGAATAAACACCAGCATATGGATTCTATAATACATAAATAAATGACACTTTTTTTCCGGTGAACTATTAAAGCTTTCAAAGCTGCAAAGAACCAAAGTATCTCCAACACAGGCATCTTGAAAAGTAATTCCAAAGTCAGTTCTCCAAGTTTTTCTATTTCATTGCACAAATATATATTTCAACACTCCCTATTTCAATGAACTATGACGATTATGTTCGCTTTATTGGCTAAATGTGACATCTTGCAGATGTGCAGCATACTATTGCGCCTCACAATCACAGTTATGAGGTGATACCAGAGACCGATTGAGATGGCGCTCGAGGGAGGATGGCGCCAAGCGAACAAACTGATAAACATACAACAATGTCATCGCAGAGATAAATAAGATGAGACTAAACATTTGTGATTTGTTCTTCGAGATCTAGTTTGCAAAGTCAGCAATGTTTACTGTTGGAGAGCGTCTGTTGGTGTTGCTCATTCTTGAAATCGTCACCAGCGTGATTTATTTTCCCTCTCCACGACCATAAACATTTACTCAAAGCCATTAAACAAATCTAAATTCCATTAGCGGGATAAACAGAAATATCTTTGCATTCTCTTAAGCAGGCGCATGAGAAATTAAACAAAAGCAATGCAACAAAGGGTTCAACCAAACGGCACCATATGCTCAGCGTTCTCGGATGAAGATCCGTCTGCAGATGACAGCGCTGTTGTTTTTATCAAATTCGCCCACATTCAACCTAGCAGCGGGAATCACTGTATTTATAGTTCATCCTCTTGTTTTAGAAAGACTAGGAATACATTTGAGAGAAGGCCTGGGTTAGGGCTTGGATGGAAAGAAGGGCTTGGTATTGATACAGCAGGCCCACTCTAAAAAAATGCTGGGTTGTTTAAAACCCATGTTTGGGTCATTTGTTTTGAACCAAACATGGGTTGAAACAACCCAGAATATTTTAGAATGAGATTCCAAAATGAGATTTAATTTTAATTCAATTCACAAACTATATTGATTAATTTGGAAATATTTCAGGTACTGTATGTTAATTTGTCTTAAGAAAATAAGAAAAAAAAATCTCTCAAATTGTAAACTGTGAACTATACAGGGACTAACAATATATCCCAAACTATCAAAGTCCACTGCTATTTGTTTTTAGATATAATAATCAGCACTCAGATATAAAGTAAGCTGTATACAATTGCACATAAGGACGTTTTTATACCAACTTTCTAATGATATAACTTAAATTCGTTGTTAAATTAAAATCATTTAAAAGGTGGCTGTCATTAAAAAAAAAGATTTCAACATACATTATAATTAAGACATCATTAACAGGTTAATTTATTGTTTGAATTTTTGTAATATAACTGACAGAATTTGAAAGATGAAACATTTTTTTTTTAAGCAAAAGTTACAAAGCACAAAGATTATGTGGTCTTCAATCATTTTTGACTGAAAAATTTGACCTCATTGGAAATAAATGGGAAACGAATTTCATCTAGTGGAAACGTTTGGTACTGCGGCCAAACAAAATCTTCCTGAAAACTCATTTATTTATACATATCAATCTCATATTTGGAACACAACTTCATTTTCTCACTATTTTCGAGTTAAACAATAGGCTATACATTTCATAGACATTATGCATTTTTCATAATAATGAACTTCTATAACTTTTTTAACATTTCATTTCAGCAATAACCTGCTTTAAAAAGAGACCAAACTTAAATCTGTGAAAGTTAGAAATTTCATTTTCAGGTCTATGATCCATAAAAAGTGGATCATAACTGTTCCATAAATGTAATTTAGTACCATCAAATCTCGTAAAAATACAAAATATAACATAAAATAAAACATTATCAAACTAAAATACTGTATAGTAAATTCATTTCACTGAAATCGGTTATTTGTGACCGCCACGTGAGTGTTAACCCAGCCCTAAAAGAAAGAATCAGAATGTAAAGGCCTCTATAGCCAAACTAATTTTGTAAATTTTTATTGTACTTCTGATGAAAATCAAGATTTGTAGTATTTAATTTATGTCTATAGCATAAATGGTGTACGACGAGTTATCCTTATAGTAGTTTATAGCAAACACCACAGAATTATCCAGAATGCCTAAAGGGGGATTGGCCTAATGGTTCATGAAATTATTCTCAGAAAAGTATAGTAGCAATCTCAGGCCTAACAGCCCGTAACGACGGGTTTAGGACAGAAATAGAGTGGCGGTATTAGTAGCGACTGGGCCCATTACTGGTTCCGGAGCTTGTGGCACCATCCTGTCTGTAAAGAACGGGCTCGAGAGGCCACAGAGATACCATCACAGCAGGGCCAGTGAAACACTACCTCCCCCGGATAATCACCCCAGAATTCCAGCGCACAGGAGCCTGGAACTATGCAGGCGCAATGATATGGAGAGATATTTTGCAAACTGTATAAAGCAGAGTGGGCTGCAGTAATGGGGCGTGAGAGAAGTCATGCACGGTTGCACATGACTATTATCACTGCACACTTACGCATATGGCGACAAAAAATCTGATTTAATTTGCAGTACATGATGTCTGAAGTCAAGTGGAAACACATGCATCAGAACACTCAGCAACACAACCACAGGTTTAGTCATATATATATATGTATGTATGTATGGATGGATGGATGGATGGATGGATGATGCCTCGTCAGGCCAACAGTCAGGTTCCAGGAGTAAAAACTTGATTTTGAAAGAACTTATAAACCTTTAAAAACAACCTTACTGTGATCTACAAGGTTGTTAATTGATAGCATTTGACTTCAGCCCGCATTATTTCAGCTTAATTTTTAAATCATCATGTTTAACAGCAGAATTTGTGGTGAAAAACTACATTACCCATGATGCTGTACAGAAAATTACACCAATAAGAGAGTCGAAAAAGCAACACGCCCAAAAGATCTTGTTAGCTCCACCCACTCCCATGAAGCCCTGCAAATGATGCAATCGAGTCGATCTCTTCACTCTCAAAATATTTAAATGTTTGTATATATGAATATATACACTAAAAAATGCTGGGTTGTTTCAACCCAATTTTGGGTAAAATATGGACAAACCCAGCCATTGGGTTACATTTTTCAATTACATTTTGAACCCAACGTTTGCGTTTGTCCATATTTTACCCAAAATTGGGTTGAAACAACCCAGCATTTTTTAGAGTGTACAAATATATATATTTTGCAATAAAAAATATATATATTTGTAAATGAGTAATTATATGTTTCTCCATCATTTTTAATTCCATTACACTGTTAAAAAAAAATCTGCCTTAGACATCCAAGTTTATTATACTTAAAAAGTCATTTCAACTTAAATGACATTAAAGTGACTTGTATAGTTGAATCTTGTATAATTTGTAGAAAAAAAGAAAGTTGAAAATTGCTTAACTTGTTTTGATGAGTTAAAGCACTGTAAAACACTTTACTTTAATGAAGCCTTTTTTTAAAACCACTATGGAAAATATTATTGGGAAAAAATACCTCTGGAACCAGCGCTACTGAAAAAGGGGGCGGGCGTTAATACACACACATGGGCCGCTATACATCTGGGCCGTCTGTCATATTGGAACAGTCAAAGCCATTCGAGAGCAAGATGACTGAACGTCTACAACAGTAGTTAGACGCATATATGAATATCTATATCTGCAATAGACTTCCGCAGATGATTTTGCAGATGTTTTCACAACCAAGCTGTGCACTGTTGTGGCATCAATGATTCTTTCAGATTTATTTCAATTAACAAACATGTTTTAATAGTTTTAGTTCATGATAATAACCCTGGTGCAAAGCTCACCACTGTGATTGGAGTGTTTGTGGCGATTCAAAATATTATTACTATACTTATATTGCTATAAAATGTAATAGTATATAAATAACACTATAATAACACTGTGCACTGGCAAACAACTCACACTGTCATCGGAAAAAGTAAGATCTAAATTTAAATGCAGGTTGATACTAAACATAATTCTTCTGACTGCATGATGTCTAAATTTTCGAGTGGTAGGCCTATTTTAACAGGTCCAGGTTTAAAACACCAGTGAAACAAGGCCAGTCTGTGTCAAACCAACTGCGATGTTAACCACTCTGAACTTCTTGAACACGCATGGAAATGATTCAACAGGCAATGGCAAGATTAACACCACTGTGTGCAAACACAAACACAGGATAGATATAATTACCTGCAAAAATCACACAACCTGTCGAGTAAATGTACATTGTGAAAGTCATATGTAGCACACTACAAAAATGAGCTTATTTATAGTTTATATTACAAGTGAATGCTTAGATGCAAGTTCTAAAATAGTGACTGAAACCGTGTGTAATGTGATTACATTGGGTCCAGATATCTGTGTTTGCGTTTATTAGTGTGTGAATGCGCGTGTGTGTTTCATTTCTCTGTTTGCATTGGCCATTTGGAGGCAGACAAAAATAACACCTCTCTTAAAGCAAACACATATATTTTACACTTCCTACCACAGCGAGGGAGGGAGACCAAGCATCCGTTGCCATAAATCACATACACACATATTTTCTCCTAATTCACTTTTAGTATTGTTTTACTGATGTTTGTACCTACACTTTTCTCTTTAAGAGAAATCAAAACCAAATCAAAGAAACATGTTCGTTTTACAGCTATACTCCTAAACAGAGAGCTTTTGTGTATATATGAGCCCAAAATTACTAAAACTTAAACTAAAATTAAGATGAAAACATAAATAATGAACAAATACCAGAATATCACCCCCTTCATAAGTAAGATTTTTTTAAATAATTTTTTTTTTCTGTTCAAAAATGCTGATTTGTTTTAACCCAATTTTGGGTCAAATATGGACAAACCCAGCCATTGGGTTAAATTTTTTAATTGCATTTTTGATACAAAGTTTGGGTTTGTCCATATTTGACCCAACATTGGGTTAAAACAACCCATAATTTTTTAGAGTGTATATATAGCAGTTTCCACAAAAATATGAAGCACTGTTTTCAACATTGATAATAATCAGAAATGTTGAGCATCATATTAGAATGATGTCTGAAGGATCATGTGACACTGAAGACTGGAGTAATAATGCTGAAAATGTAGCGTTGATCACAGGAATATTTTAAAATTTGTATTCATTTTTATTAATTCAGTTTTTACTGTATTTGTGATTAAATAAATGCATCCTTTGTGAGCAGAAGAGACTTCTTTCAAAAACACTAAAATCTTACGGACCTCAAACCTTAGTATACATCAAGACTCTAAATATGTATGCATGTGTGATCGAAATATATAATATTTTATGTAAAAAAAAAAAATCCAATGCATTTACTAACACACGTACACTTCCAAATCTCTCAACGCGTGGCGTATATCAGTGCCAGCTGTAATTACAGTAATCTGTAAAATCCCCACTTCCAGGTCCAGATTTGGTTTCAGAAAATCTATCAATACACACCGTGCTAACCCTCTTAGCAAAGCCACCCAGATAATAACATCTATCAAACATGATTCACCCCTTGATTTACCCCTTATTTCCTATTTACCCAGTCTATGATTTATAATGGTCATTATAAGGATTAAATATGTGCTACATGTGTTCACATGACGCCTGTCCCACACTTCACAAAGGTCCTTCTGTTTCACTGTCTAACTGAGCGCTGCGTGTGTGTGTGTGTGTGTGTGTGTGTGTGTGTGTGTGTGTGTGTAGATGAGTTTTGTGAACAGCAGTCCACACGCTCCTGCTCTAAACGGTTCAATTGCAACAAAAAGTGGAGGCCAACGGTAAAGCGCTGGGCCTGTGTGTCCATTGTGCAGCAGAGCTGGTTTGTCGTTGGTTTATGAGTGTGTTTATTTGTATGTGCGCACTCACGCGTGATCAGTGACAGTCTGTGTGGTCTTTGAGGTCGTGGTTTGGCCCTCATTGGCCCAAAGAGGGAAGGACACACTTTAACAGCGTTTCGGCGGGCAGGTCTCGAGGGTCTGTGTGGTTCATGCCCAGTGTTTCATGCCAACCCACACGACCCACACCACAGATCCACAGTGCCAGCACTAACCCACACCACAGCCTTCAGAAAATGACTTCTCCTCATGGACATCTGCCCTCTCTCTGAAATCACTCACCATTTAGTTCTCAGACTAGTGTTAGTGTATTATGTTGCCACGCCAAAAAATCAATAGAATGATACTATGGTAAAGTGATGGTATCAGATGAAAATACCATACTACAATATGTGATATACCATGGCACTGAATTTAAGATGTATTTAGATAATATACAGATAATCCATAAAATAGTATTATTATGGAACCATGACCAAAAGAAAAAAAGTAAAGATAATAAAAGAAAAGAAAATAGTAATTCCATGCTAATATGTGATATCCTGGGTACTTCAGAAAATACATATATATAGCAAATCTGTGAATATGTGATTGTTTATATCACAAAAAAAATGTGAATGTAATTTAGAAAGTTGTATGTAAAGTTACAAATATATTATATTCAACTTTCTCTGCATACATACAGTACACTCACGTAAAGCAATGATCGCAAATCTCAGCTGATTTTTTAAAAATGTTGTCACAAAATGTAACTAATAGGCCTATATATATATATATATATATATTATTTACGTGAAGACACAGATATCCAACTTTTAATATACCGGTATCACTGGGCAATAATATATGTCCAAAAATGTTTAATAAAATAAAATACACAGCACTAAATAGCACTATAAATGTCAAAAATATTGTATTTAAATCTAAAAATTGTAAAGCTAAAAAAAAAAAAAATTTATCTAGTTGTCCTCACTAATCAACTAATTGACAAAGATGACCACTGACCCCTACTGTGCATGATTTAAAAAAAAAAAATGTTTGCATTACTAATGTAACACTCTAAAAAATGCTGGGTTGTTTCAACTCAATTTTGGGTCAAATATGGACAACCCCAAAACGTTGGGTTAAAAATTTTATTTAAAAAATTTAACCCAACGGCTGGGTTTGTCCATATTTGACCCAAAAATGGGTTGAAACAACCCAGCATTTTTTAGATTATAACTATAGCTTCACATGTGAAATGACTTTCCTTCTCAGCTGATGGAACCTGTAAAGACTTATTTTCCACTTTCAACATCCAGTCAAACTCCAATGGATTAAATCAAGTCTCATCCTACATTTTGTCTCATTTAATATCCCGTTTCACTCTGAAATGCGCCATTACAGGACGGGATGCTGTTTCTTGTCCTGGCACTTAACTTCAGCAATGCTCATGTGTAGTGGGATGGCCGGAGGAGCTGATACATGGAGTGGCGAGTCATTGAGAAACACATGTCCAGTCTGTTGGGTCTCTGGCGCCTGTTCATCCACAGGACGTCCCCTGTCCTGCCACTGTGATAAAGAGCCTTTCCTCTGACCTGTGCACTGACATGCTCTCTTCCCAACACGACGCTCAGCCGCCTAGATTTACAACACCCTTCAACCCGAGAGACCAACACAATCTCAGCACTCAGCATGATGAGAGTTCATTCATAAAAATGTCCCTGACACAAAACCCTCTGGTACACAACCTCGATACTAAATCCATCACATAATTTCCCTTTACATACTCAGTGTATTATTTACACATACAATTCAAGATGTCAAGTGTGTTTGTTGGCTAACATAACTAAAGCTTCCAAAACAGATCATCCTATTAGATTTTAGATCCAGAACTATCTAAACATTATGAAATAGTATATAGTATTTTAGTTCTAAAAAAAATTGGATAAACAATCAAAATATGTATACAAAAAAATGTAAAGCAAATATTAAATCACATGGACTACTTGCATAGTAGTTAGTCACTGTAAGCTTTCAATAGCTATGAAAAACGCTGGATGGAAATGGCAAGATGTGCATAAATTTGAAAAAATGTGCACTCAATTGAGGCGAATACATGTTTTATTCGATAAGAAGACATGTACACTAAGATGGAAGCACATTTACCGAATAAATCCCTCAATGCACAACAACAATAAAAAAAAATCACGTGACTTTGTCTTAACAGAGAATGTGATTGGATGAGTGGACTAACCAGCGGACCAATCACATCACAGCATCTCAAATGTTGGTTTGGTGGTTCTGAAATGCCAGTGTCAAAGTCTGTCATCAGAATGGTCTGGTTTAATTCTCTCCCAGAAGCGTCTCACGATTGAGTTCACAAACACCAGCATCCGAACGCAAGAGAACATGACAGCGTTTATTGTGTTTCTTCTGAATCTGAGACGCAAGTCATTTATGATGAAGGAAAAAAGAGCCACAGGGGCTTCATGAATGCAGCAACTTCCATTTTTACCACAGATATTTTGAGCTAATTTCCCCGGAAGCGATGTGTTTGTTCTCTTGGACACATGGGATGGTATGACATTCCAAGTTAAATTCGGAAACATAATGAAATATAGCTGCAAGCAGCCATTACGGGGCCAAGCGCAAAAGCAGACGACGAGATATGCCTACATGGCTGAAAGTGTGAGACAAACTGCAGCAAGGAGCAATTAAAGACATTTGAAGATGAATTTTGGCAAAATGGTTGAAAAATCACATACAATAGCTAAAAATATGATTATCACTTTCGACCAATAGGTGGCGTAATTACGAAACTGATGTGATGTGGTCAGAGTGAAGTGACACATGACACTTACAAAGTTTGGTGTCAATATGTCAAGGCATTGCAGATATAAAGCCTGAATAGTCATTTTGGCATCATGCCTCAACTTTGCCACTGCGGTATACGAAAACGGTTTCGTCTATCGACACGAAATCCATAACTTTTACTCGGCACGGTCTGGAGATGACACGATCCGATTTTGGTGAAAATCGGACGTTCGGTCTAGGAGGAGTTCGAAAAAGTAGGTTTTAAAAGAAAATAAAGATGGCGGACAGGAAGTTTGGCTGACTATGGCAAAATTGGTATCTATGTTTTCAGCATAACCCAAGGAATCTATTGAGATCAGTGTCATTACTATAGGCAAATTTATTCAAAAGTTATTAGCATTTTTGGAAATTTCATTATAACTTTTGACCAAAAGGTGGCGCTGTCTCATAATCTTTTGAGTACCTTTAGGGCTTTGTACTGATGACCCATACTGAGTTTCGTAACGATACGTTCATGCGTTCATAAAATACAGCATTTTAGCACATAATTCAAAATGGCCGACAGCCAAAATGGCCGATATGGAAAAATTGGATATCAGTCAACTCAACATGACGCCCTGAATCTATCGAGACCACTTTTGTGATTTTTGGACAAACCGTTCAGAAGTTATAAGCAAAAATAGCCTTTTTTCATATCTCCAGACCAGTAGGTGGCGCTGCGCCGAAACGCAGCATGTAGCCTCAAGTCATGCTTGTGATGACATGTAGGAAGTTTGGTTTGAATACGATTAAGCGATGCGGAGATACAGCCTTATGTCTGTTTTCGCAAGCGCTACGTAAAATTTGTTTGCGCGTTTATCGAAAACGGTTTGACGAATCAACTTGAATTCCATAACTTTTTGTCCCCACAGCCTGAAGATGATCTGGTGCAATTTTGGTGCAAATCGGACAAACCGTCTAGGACGAGTTCGCAAAAGAAGGTTTTTTGGACAATTCAAAATGGCGGCCATATTTTTATGACGGAAAATGACGTCATAGGGTCCAGTCGAATCGTCGTGAGCTCAGGAATCAGAGGAAAAAAGAATTTTGTTGATAGGCCTTACGGTTTAAAAGTTATTAGCATAATATAAGTGAAACTTTGGACAGGTGGTGGCGCTAGAGGGAATGAGTTAGAGACACCAAAATTGGTGCAATTACTGTTGGGAATGTCCTCTATCAGAATGTCAAACCGGAACAACTTTCCCGCATACGCTTCTATGGGCTGCCATAGACGCCCAGTCGGAAGAAGCAGAATAATAATAATAATAAATATAGCTGCAAGCAGCAATCACCGGGGCCAAGCGCAAGCAAGACGACAAGACATGCCAAAGTGGCTGGAAGTGAGAGACCAACTGCAGCAAGGAGCAATTGAAGACATTTAAAGATGAATTTTGGCAAAATGGTTGAAAAATCACATACATTAACTAAAAATATGATTATCACTTTCGACCAATAGGTGGCGCAGTTACGAAACTGATGTGATGTGGTCAGAGTGAAGTGACAATGACACTTACAAAGTTTGGTGTCAATATGTCAAGGCATTGCAGATATAAAGCCTGAATAGTCATTTTGGCATCATGCCTCAACTTTGCCACTGCGGTATACGAAAACGGTTTCGTCTATCGACACGAAATCCATAACTTTTACTCGGCACGGTCTGGAGATGACACGATCCGATTTTGGTGAAAATCGGACCTTCGGTCTAGGAGGAGTTCGAAAAAGTAGGTTTTAAAAGAAAATAAAGATGGCGGACAGGAAGTTTGGCTGACTATGGCAAAATTGGTATCTATGTTTTCAGCATAACCCAAGGAATCTATTGAGATCAGTGTCATTACTATAGGCAAATTTATTCAAAAGTTATTAGCATTTTTGGAAATTTCGTTATAACTTTTGACCAAAAGGTGGCTGTGTCTCATAAATTTTTGAGTACCTTTAGGGCGTTGTACTGATGACCCATACTGAGTTTCGTAACGATACGTTCATGCGTTCATAAAATACAGCATTTTAGCACATAATTCAAAATGGCCGACAGCCAAAATGGCCGATATGGGAAAATTGGATATCAGTCAACTCAGCACGACGCCCTGAATCTAACGAGACCACTTTTGTGATTTTTGGACAAACCGTTCAGAAGTTATAAGCAAAAACATAAATTCTTCATATCTCCGGACCAGTAGGTGGCGCTGTGCCGAAACGCAGCATGTAGCCTCAAGTCATGCTTGTGATGACATGTACCAAATTTGGTCTGAATCCGATAAAGCGTTGTGGAGATACGGCCTTACGTCTGTTTTCGCAAGCGCTACGTAAAATTTATTTGCGCGGTATTCGAGAACGGTAATTCGAATCAACTTGAATTCCATAACTTTTGGTCGTCAAGGTCTGGAGATGATCTGGTTCATTTTTCGTGAAATTCGGAGCAACGGCCTAGGAGGAGTTCGAAAAAGTAGGTTTTTCGGAAAATCCCCCCTTCTATGTAAAGCGCTTTGAGTGTCCAGAAAGGCGCTATATAAATGTAATAATGAATTATAATGAATTCAAAATGGCGGGAAAACTATTATGACGGAAAATGACGTCATAGGGTGCAGTCGAATCGTCATGAGCTCAGGAATCAGAGGAAAAAAGAATTTTGTTTCTAGCCCTTGTGGTTCAAAAGTTATTAGCATAAACATGAGTGAAACTTTGGACAGCTGGTGGCGCTAGAGGGAATGAGTTGGAGACTCCAAATTTGCTATGGTGATAGTTCAGGCTGTCCTCTATCACTGTGCCAATTTGTATAAGTTTCCCGCAAACGGTTCTATAGGCTGCCATAGACGCCCAGTCGGAAGAAAAAAAAGAAAAAAAAGAAAAAGAAAAAGAAGAAGAATAAGAACGGGAACAGATACAATAGGTGCCCGCACCTTCAGTGCTTGGCCCCTAATAATAAGAACCGGAACGAAAACAATAGGTGCCTCCGCACTTTCAGTGCTTGGCCCCTAATAAGGTAAAAAAACAAACAATAAAAAAACAGCATGAACATTCTTGTACTATAGGTTTAGAACAACATGGCGGAGAGTAAATTAAATAATTTCAAATAAAAAAAATTAACATTTTTCTTCATGTGACTCTCATCTCTTCATCAACCGCAGATCGACTCTAATACGAGCATGTGGAACTAACTAAGGCAAATTCTCAGTGGAGAGATGTGATGCTCTCTATAGTGCTGGCCTGCGTTCTGCTGCTTATCTCTCGACAGGAAACGCTGTAGTCAGAGGACTGACATCACTCAGGCTGGAGTGTGCATATAACACCAACACACACACACTCACACACACACACACACACTAACTACAGTTATCACTAACCAGAAGCCTCCTGTCTGGAGTCGCTCTGGCCCAGCCGGGTAGAGCTTTACAGGATTTACTCCACAGATATTAAATCATGGAGAATTATTCTGAGCCCAGTTGTAAATCTGATCAAATGCTCAGCAGAATAAAAGATATTAACCCACTGAGGTCAGCCATAACTTGTGCACATATTAGTTTTATCACTTTAAGAACTGGTCTTATTCCACCAGCTCAAATGATCACTGTGTGAACTGAAGAAATCATTTGGTTCATCAGGACCAGTGGCTCTCAACTGTGTGATTTCTGACAGCAGAAGAGGGGAAATAATGCCTAATGCAAATAATAACATGCACCTGACAATATAATCATGCATAATTATAGGATAGCAAAATAAATAGGCTGTCAAAGGCTGTACGTAATTTTTATGCAAATTCATCCGTCACTTGGTAAAAGCTAAAGTCAAATTAGACAGATGCCAACTTAAAAACTATTAACAAAACCAGCGGAAAGAGTTAAAGTGAAACCCAAATTTTTTTAATTATGTCATTTAGTCATAATTTACAAGTTTTTACAAACCTGTATGAGTTTCTTTCTTCTGCTGAACACAAAAGAGGATATTCTGAAAAATGCCAGTAACCAAACAGGGTATGAACTTTTTTTATATATATGTGGAAGTCAATGGGGTCCATCAAATGTTTGGTTTCCCATTTTCTTTTTCTTTTGTGTTCAGTAGAAGAAAGAAATTCCTACATGTTTGGATTGGAACAACTTGACGAAAATTAAAGATTTTACATTTTTGGGCGAACTAACACTTTAAATACAGGATACAACTTGCAGTGAAATGCAAACCTGTGAAATAAAAAACCCATTTGTATTAATAATAATAATAAGCAAATTAGCAACAAGGCAATGAGTATTCAAATGTAAAGATAAATGTACAATAATAGAAAGTACAAAAATGAACAAGGTAAAAGTATCACTTTGCCAGGAATTTACGGGATTAAAGAGTACTGTGGATTTTACTGTGAAATTAACGCATGCTGGGTAATTTTCTTACAAATGACTGAATCAACAGCAGAATAATGACATGCAAAACACAACAATGGTGACACTCAACAAATAAACACGTACAACATTAAATCAACATTACAGAATAAACCATAAACTGCTGAACGTAAAGTAAGTTCAGCGGGACAGACAAAACCAACAGCAAAAACTCTTCATTCATGTTGCTTTGCTGACTTCAGCACTACATACTGAACTGTAGAAATACAGAATGATATTGTTTGTTTACAATAATTTTTATATCCCAATAATGTAAAACTCACAGAAAACCAAGATTTTGTACAGAACAATTGTAAAAACAGGCCTAAAAAATGGTTATGATCTACTTTCTGTCCTGTCACTCTGCCAAAACATATGTGACCTCAGTGTTTCCAGCCCGCTTTCTGTTTCTGTTACATTCACAGTGACGTCAATGCATTAAAACCCTTACGACGGGAAAGGTCAACATCTCTGACATCACTGACAACTGACGTCATTCCAAACGAGGTTAGCCGAGTAATAAACAAACGTCTTATTTATTGATATGAAACAAGATGGAGCTCTAGTTAGTCCTTGCTCATTTTATCAAACATGATGTTGTCTAATGTTTTTGAGTGCAACACAAACCCACCAACAGCACAATACATCACACAAATTCATCTTATATATTGCTTATAGCCTACTTACTGATATTTTTGCTGTTCAACTTCAATTCCCTCCAATATGATGTCACTTCCTGTATGATTATGTCATCAAGGAAGTGGCTTTTGTTATTTAAAGGGTTTTACAAAATACTTACACAGTTGAACGTGATGATCAATTAAGACAATATTCTCTAGAAGAGATGTTTTGTTATAAACATTTTTATTAATGTAACCTAATTTCTAATTTCTCTAATCAAAAGAGAATCCCTTAAAATTGTATGTAAAAAAAAAAAGTATTTTTTCCAATTATTTGTGGTTTAGAAACAGTAATAGAAAAGTAAATCATGATCTCAATATTGTGAGATTAATATTTTATCCAGTATATTACGAACGATTTGACGGGGACATAAAAAATGTACTGCATAATAGGAATGTCCCATCCAATTTAATTTAAAATCAGTAGAATGAGAAATATCAGAGTTTGAGACTTTTATTGATTTAATAATGATTTTGTTCATATTATTTACATGAAGGTCAATGTGTTTTAATTAGCTGGATCATCATCTCTCTCTTTCTCTCTCTCTCTCTATATATATATTTTTTTTTTTATTATTATTATTATTATTATTATTTTTTTACCATGATTTGGGCTACAGAAGCAGAATGCAAATTGACTGATTTTAGTGTTGAAATGGAGAGTTGTGTGTGTGTGTGTGTGTGTGTGTGTGTGTGTGTGTGTGTGTGTGTGTGTGTGTGTGTGTGTGTGTGTGTGTGTGTGTGTTGACAATATGGTAGCAGAGTAAAGTGACTTGACTCAGAAGATTGATTTAAATTTACCACAATATTTCATTATGATCTTACGAACCCCTGCAGTTCCATTAAGAACCTCTAGGGGTTTGTGAACACCTATTTCAGACTCTTGACCGTACTAGAACTATGAAAGGAAAGTAGAGGTACCAACGAAGAGAGAGAGAGAGAGAGAGAGAGAGAGAGAGAGAGAGAGAGAGAGAGAGAGAGAGAGAGAGAGAGAGAGAGAGAGAGAGAGAGAGAGAGAGAGAGAGAGAGAGAGAGAGAGAGAGAGAGAGAGAGAGAGAGAGAGAGAGAGCCAGCTGCCACATGTCTGCTATTAGCTAAGTGCTGGTGTTTATGGTCTGCACTGTGTTGCTCTTAAGTGGAGATTATGTCACTAACCAGCTCGAGATGGGGAAGCACTTCACACTGGGGTAAACAGCAACCAGGCAATGAGAGGGCGTCCATATCGTGACCCTCGGCCACATGACTGGACCATTCCCATATGGAAACAACATGACTCCTAAAGTTATAAAGTTAGTGTTGTTAGTGTTAAAAAGATACCTTTATATTGTTTAATTAATAAAATGACCAGATATTAAAGTACCAGAATATTATTTTTAATATGTAGAACATGCATCTTTACAGATCTTACTTGTTTTGCTGTTAAAATATCCCAGCTTAATTTGCAGAGACAACTAGACAACCATCCAAAGTTTGGAGACTTTTGAGACTTCTTCTCAATATATATGTTTTTGAAAGAGACTCTTCTGCTCATCAAGGCTGCATTTATTTGATCAAAAATACTGTAAAAAAAATAAATATTGAGAAATATTATTACAATTTAAAATAACTGTTTTCTATTTTAATACATTTTAAACTGTAATTTATTCCTGTGATCAAAGCTGAATTTTCAGCATCATTACTCCAGTCTTCAGTGTCACGTGATCCTTCAGAAATCATTATGCTGATTTGATGATTAAGAAACATTTTTTCTTATTATTATTATCAATGTTAAAAACAGTTGTGCTGCTTTCATATTCGTGAGGAAACCGTGATACATTTCTTTCAGGATTCGTTGATGCAGAAGGTGCACAAGAACAGCACTTGTTTGAAATAGAAATCTTTTGTAACATTATAAATGTCTTTACTGTCACTTTTGATCAATTAAAAGCATCTTGCTGAATAAAAGTATTAATTTATTTTTAAAAAGTGTTGTTGTAAATGCAAACAGCAGCAAATAGTCTATTCCAGTCAGTTTTTGCGTGACCGAGGTTCTTACATAAAGAGTTTGTCTCATAATTTGCTTGGTTTGGATGATGTCCACCAGCGAGGGGGTTTTATTTGGTGCTTTTGGTGTGACGGCCTGAACCCTCACTCATAAACCCCTTTCAATATGCTTCACATTTTTCATCTCATACGAAATGCACCATGAATCATCTGTCGTCATAATCACAGAATACAGGCTATTGATATATATAAACACACTTGCGTCCTCATGGGCTTGATTTCTATCACATTCACTAACTCAGACCACTGACAAAATGAACGCTGAAACCATAGACGATTGAAATCGCTCTGCGGAAAACTCTCATTTCTCTTCGCGGCACACTTCCATTTGCAAACCATTAAATAAGCCGGATTGAGATCATCTTCCAAACCAGCGTCTGCCTGTCCTCCGCTGAGGTTCAAACCACACAGTCGTCGAGATTGAATGGATTTCAGGCTCATCAAAGGAAACGGGAGGGGAAAGTGTCTTATGAATCTTCTGTCAACACTTCCAACAACCCGTTTTACTTCCACAATCTGAGGCCTTTCTGAATGAAACGGGATATTCCATGTGATTTCAAGTGGAACAATGAATTGTGCACTTAAAGGGCATGTATTAAGAAAATAAATATGGTGGATTTTGATGTCTTGTTGACTTTAACAGTCGCGATCATGCATGCCGAATTCCAAGTGAAACAAGGGCCGCTGATGTTGTTGACAGACACAACAAATGTGTCATTGACATCATAAATCACTTTTGATGATGTTCATTCGGCCAACACAAACTCCTCAATTCACGGGCCAAAACCTTCCAGTCCAAGTGCTGTGGCACGGCATGAAGCGGAAGATGCAATAATCTTTTCTTCTCTAACTGGGATGTAGATATCAGAGTGAAACGGCTTCTTGGACAAGAACAAATGTAGGGCAGGGAATTGATTGGATGGTTTGCTATTGGTGGATCTCAGGTGAGTGACAGGTAGTCCCGCCCTCGCGCCATTTATCAAAAATAAATGATTTCATGGTGACGTTAACCTTCAATTTAAACTGTTGTTACCCCAAAGTGTTCACGTTCAAAGGGGCCCTTGTAAAATATAAGTGCACTTAATGTTACTGAATGTACTTGTAGTCTACTTTAAATCTTAAATTCTATTTTTTTTATTGTACTTGTAGATAATACAGTATTAATAATAAAAAAGCCACTTAAATAGAGTACACTTTCACGACTATGTTTCTTAACAAAGTTAAGTACACTTTTGAAAAGTGCACTTTGTAATAATGTCAAACATAGTAAATCAATGTTTTAAAAAAAAAATTGTGGTTTGAAGTAGCCTACACTTATTTTGATGTGTTGACTAACATATTGGAGCATATAAAGTACTTGATTGATTAGTGTGTTGTTGAATATTACATTTACAGTTAATGTATTTACTAAATTTACTCAGTAAACTACATTATATTTTAGTTTAGTTAGTACCATAAAATGCATTTTAAACATTTCAAAAGACAATAGAATGAATTCAAAATCAAATAATTGCATTTGAAATAAATGTAAACTATGATACATTTCCATTTAATTGCAAATAACATGCAATAAAAGTGTCTAAAACATTACATCCAGTTCACACTTAAGTATAATAATTTAAAGTAAATTATTTCAGTAAAAATACTCTTTTTAAAGTATTCTATAAAGTGTACTGCTTTTCATAACACTTTATTTCGATGGTCCACTTTGGACATTCTACTAACTAAAAGTAACTTTGCATGCAACTACATGTCAACTAACTCTCATTAGAGTATTAGTAGACTCTTAATATCCTCTAACACTTTATTTTGATGCTCCCCAACAGACACTCTGACTATAAGTAACTTTGCAAGTACTTGTCAACTTATTCTCCTAACACCTAACCCTAACCTAACAGTCCACTAAAACACTAATGGCTGATAGTTGACATGTAGTTGCAAAGTTACTAATAGTTAGTGTCTAAAGTGGACTATTGAAATAAAGTGTAACCCTTCTTTTTCACAAGGGGCACTACGACTGCGTCCCTCATGGGAATGGAGCACAGGGGTTTGATTTTCCATCCAGGGGTGGTTGGTTCCAGTTAGAGTTGGGCTGGGATGTGGTGTTGGGCCCAGCTGTGTTCACGAGACAGTGCCAGCGAGGGCCTGGACGTCCGCCTAGAAGCACAACCGCTGACGGGACCGCACCTCTGTCAACCTGGAGCAGGACAAAGCACCTTTTCAGCACTCGCTCTCCTTCAAACCCACTTTTTTTCCCCTCTGCTTTGGTCCAGTCACCTCCAAGAGCTTGGAAAGACATTTTAATTTATAATTATCATTTCCATTACAACTTTCATCCTGCGACCCTACAGAGGACAAGCAGTTTGGAGAATAGATGGGTGATGGTTATTAGTGTTTTAAGTTTACATTTTGTATCTAATATTTATATTTCATTTTTATTTCAATTGAAGAAAATGACTTTCAAAAGGTTCCAAATTTTAATTCACCTTTGGCTAAGCCCCGCCCCTACTTGCTACGTCCGTCAACTTCACCTGGGCTCTGGTTTGGTATCAACATAGCTTATGCTGTGACGGCTCTTCCTGCTGAAATTGTATCAAACTTTTATAAAGCAGCAAAGAAAGTGTCCAATAGAAGTAGGCAAAATGAGCTGCAATATGCGTTCGAAGGCTATATTCAAGACATACCGGTGAAACGCAAGCAACAACAAGGCATCCAAATAGAGGCAAAAGCATAACGGTCAGTGTCAAAAAATGAACCACCGCATATCCCAATCGAGACGGAGGCTGGGACTAACAATATCAAGGAGCAACACTGTTCATGCAAAGCTGGGTAGGTCTCTTCACTTCTATAATCGTTATTACAAAGCAAACGGACTACGCGAGTATAAAGTTGTATTTATTAGCAGCGTGTGCTAGCGTATCAACAATTAGGGTAGAGAACCGAAATCATAACCTAAAACTGTCTAACTAGTATAACTTCACAGTAAGGTTAAAAGCTAAATGTATCTTAGAGCACAAAAGTGTGTTGTTGATCCTTGAGGGGTTTCGCTGACCGTGAGGACGTCCACACAGTTTAATCCAAAGACGACACTTGTCAGGATTTGACTTCGGTTTTGGGAAGGGGAAAAAACGGACACCCCCCTCCAACCTCTCTGGGAATCGCGTATCTGTGTTACAAATGCCCCAGGCACAACGTTTAACCATATTTTTTATAAAACTACGACGGTAATAGCTTGCCGAGACCAAAAATATGAGACGCCTGTGTTAAAGTCAATGGAGCGCTGTGAAAAAGTGTCGGACCGCTGTGGAGCTCGTTCTTGGCTGCGTTGTGATTGGTCAATCTACATTCTAGGGTGTGGCTTAGCCAAAAGCGAATTGAGCGGTTTAGTCCAAATTTTCTGAAGAGACTTGATCGATTTATATGATGAACAGATTGAATTCAGATTTAAACATTGATCAGAGAACATAAACAGAAGCTCAAGCGACCCTGCGTAACACGAGAATGAACCTCATTGGTTATTGCACTCAAACATGCTTGAGCTTCTGTTTAACACAACTGATGTTTGAGTTGATGATGAAGGGACAGAAAACATTTGCTTAAAACATCATTCAGATTTCATCAAAAAGATTTAATCATTTGTGTGCTGAAGATGGACGAATGTCTTATGGGTTTGGAACGACATGAGGGTGTGTAATAATGACAGAATTTTAACTTTTGGGTGAACTAACACAATTTGTTGTTTTTTTACTGTAAAACAAGTTACTATGAACTTTTTTGGCTAATCTGTTTTCGCCAAGGGCACTTAAACAAGAACAAGCAGTAGAAAGAGGCGAAGACAGTTAGTTGCTAGTTGGAAACTGGAATTAACGTTCCTTGCCAGGACAAGATGGGAGAAGTTCTTGTCCTCACAGGTTGTCGGCATTGAGTCACAGCCAGGAAGAAAACTGATTTAATTACATTCTAACCCCAAGACAAGCACAGACATTCCTGAGTGTTTGGAAGGGCAGCCTCCTTCAACCTGCAGCCGGCAAGCTAATTATCCACACAATAGACACTGTGTCCAGGTAAATGACTTTAGATATTGCGCATTAGCTGAGGGGAAAATTGCAGGCAACAGGAGCGGGAAGGAGGTCATCCTTCTTTTATATGGTGTTGAATGAACCTTTGGCTCATCTGTTTTCCCGCTCAAACGAGCAGCTGTCTCTGATCCGCGCGCTACAGACTAATTAAGTCATGCTAACACTGAAGCTGCCAGCAAATATCACTCAAAACCATATAAAAAGCAGCATTTAAGAAACAAGGTTAAGATTTGAGAACCAGTTCTTATCTACAAAACGATTGTCATGATTTGTGACACTGGACCACAAATCCAGTCACATGGGTCAATTTTATGAAATTGAGATGTATACATAATCTGAAAGCTGAACAAATAAGCTTTCCATTGATGTATGGTTTGTTAAGATGGGACAATCTAACATAGGAGGAATATTTGGAGATACAACTATTTGAAAATCTGGGATCTGACGGTTCCAAAAAAATTCAACATTGAGAAAATCGCCTTTAAAGTTGTACATTTATGTTCACAATTATGGTGCATTCACTCACAAAAATAAATGTTTTATATATTTACAGTATAAATTTACTAAATATCTTCATGGAACATGATCTTTACTTAATATCCTGATTTTTGGCATAAAATAAAAATCTATAATTTTGACCCATACAATGTATTGTTGGCTATTGCCACAAATATACCCGTGCGACATGTGACTGGTTTTGTGATCCAGGGTCACATTTGTGGTTTCATTAATGGTTTTGGAATGCCAATACTGCAAAAACAACAATACATCTTTCTATCGTGTTGTCCTTGCTATGCAAATGACTCTGCATTCACAAGCAAATGACTCTTTTGTGTGAGTTATTTTTAAGGAATCAGTCAAAAAGACTCACAAATGAGTCTTGAAGTTAGTCGTACCAGATTTAGAATTGCTCACTTAAACGGGTCCTATTATGCCCTTTTACTAAGTCTTGATTTTGTTTTTGAGGTTTACTAGAATATGCTTTCATACTTGGTTGTTCAAAAAACACATTATTTCTCATATATATCAAGCCCCTCCTTCTGAAATACAAAATGTGCTGTGATTGGTTAGCTGGCCCAGTGTGTTGTGATTGGCAGCGCTTAAATATATATCCCGCCCCTCCATAACCACAAGTTCTGCTCTTGTGTAAATATAAAGGATGGTGGAAATTTCAAACCTGATTCAGACCCTGACAATGTTAACAAACAACAGCAGCATCCAGAACGATTTCATGCACGGACGTTGCAAGCACTGATTTCACTGGACATTTCAGAGTGCTAGGTTTTTCTTGAACATTATAGGTATGATGTTATCCACCATTGAATCATGATATTTGTCGGAAAACTATGGTTATACAAACAGTAATTGATCACAAAAAGGTGGCGAAAAGCCTTACGAAAGCGAGAGATTACAAAAGCTATTAGTAAACAACACTATATCAACACTAATGTTGGCTAGCCGCCGGCGAGCATACCAACAACATACAACTTATAATTAGAACTTTTAATAGAAAATGCAACTACAAATAATAAGACATACTTACAAGATGTCATCCACAAACAACAGATTGTCCCGACAAAGTGGAAACTGCTCCATTTCAGGAGAAGCTTTTATGTGTTGTGTAGCCTGCTGCTCTTCATAAAATGTGCAGCGCACAGATAAACATAGAGATTATAATGTTCAGGAACAGTGTTTCAAATAAATTTGACCCATTCTAAGTTCGTCAGCCTTAGGAAGGTCAAACAAATGAGTTGTGGGGAAAAACAGCGTCTCTTTGACATAGCAGCTCATCCAGGCCTTGTCCGCTTTTCTGTGTACTCTGTGGACGGGGATTATTTAAATGAGGAACATTATGATTACATAAAGCCCAGAAAAATCGCATTGTAGTCCAAACGGGCCGTTCGTTGTAGTTCTTGGAAAGGGGATTCTGCTAAATAAAATATCTCTCTTTGGAGTGGACTTTGAGCTTTGTAACCTTGTAGATCTTTTTTTAAGCTCGAACAGAAACATTACACACTAACTTAAGTTGAAAAAGTGAAAAAGCATGTCCAAAATGGACTAAAACTGAATAATTTCCAGAACTGATTAATTTTGAGTTGTCTATGATATTAGATATTTCTAAGACTATGTCTAATATCAAAGAAAATTGTTTAGTATAAAACAATTGTTAAAAGACGTTACATTCCTTAGCTGTTCATGCACAACTTCTGGATTCTAGACATTCAAAGCTCAAAATATGAGAAAAACACCAGGGCAAGATCATCAGAGCTCTGATAAACTGCTCATCTGCTCATTTTCAATTAAAGCTCATTTATGAGACTGTGTTTCTTTATGGCTGTTTTTATTGGCCATCATGAAGATTGGAGTTTATGACAGTAGCTGCACATCTGCTATTCCTCTTAAACTTTAGAGACTCTATTGACAACTTAAGCCTTGTAGAGACAAGCTTTAATATCTAACTTGATCATTTTTAATAAACCTTTGAGGTGAATCTTTGAGTACTCGCTTGTACGTACCTTCATGTAAAGCTCTCACATTTCTCTTGTGTAGACAATCGCTGCACTGAAAATACTATAAACCAGTGCAAATCTGGGACAAGAAACTAGCGATTTGTTAGAAGTCTTGATTTCTAAAGAATGTGATTTCATTTCTGTCACCAAATGACACTAACTCAAAATAATGATTGTTTCCAAACAGGCTTACCGAGCACTTCCCCCATTGGCCGAGCAAGCAGACATTGGTCCCGCCCCCAAACTCACACTATTGGCTGATTTTTCCTGTGTTGGGTGAATGTTGGGTGAACAATAACCCAACATTCATTGACATGTGAACAATGACGGATTTCATAACAGCATACTGCTAAAATTCTGCTCTTTATTTTTTGACAAAAAAAGATAATGTAGAAAAAGTAGGAGCAGTATGCTAGTAAACTGTAATAAATTCAGTCCTTGTTCGCCTAGTAACTCAGTCACAGGAACCATCAGCCAATAGTGTGAGTTTGGGGGCGGGACCAATGTGTGTTTGCTCGGCCAATGGGCATGTTTTCATAGGGCCATAGAGACACAATGGATAGTGGAACTGCATAGCATACTACTTGTATTTCTGATATTGCATAAATAGTAAATGTGGTATGCTAGCATGAAAATGTATACCTACAAATACTTTTCTGTACATTATGTGATGAGGTTTTCTAAAATGTCATGTACAATTATGCAAATACATCATTATCTAATTAAATATGCACTCATGTGCATACATTTATAGAACAGAAATCTAAACTGGATGAAGACAGATTAAAAATTCTTGTTTCATTTTGTGTTACAAATTATATTAGTTTTTTTTATTTATTTATTTTATTATTTTTTTATAGCCAGGAACCAGGAACATATTTTAAGTAATTATATGTAAATATAAATCAGATCACCAAATCCCTCAGTAAAAACCTTTAGAATACAGATGTAAACTTTGGTGTTGAAGTGGACATTTCGAAAAAAGAAAAAAAAACAGCCTATAAAAATATGTATTGTAATTGAAATCTACAGATGTAAATAAATGTAGTAACTTCATGTGTATTTATCTTTCCACTAGTATGAAAGAAGGAAAGTTATGGAAGCAAAACAGCCCAAAATTGAAAACAATGGTTTTGCCTATAGTGTTTGCCTTAACAAACAGAAAATACACACATCCTTTAAGATTACCCTAATGCATCAAAAGACAACCTGAGTTGTGTGAGGCGATCCTCAACAGATAATGCTTAAAAAAAGTCGACTCTGAAAGTATATTTCACACACTGAGTTTGCTATGTAAGCATCTAAATCGTTACTGATTAACCGTCACCAGTGTGTTATCCGTGAGTGTGTGTGGGTCTGTCTTGCCCGCTCATGTTGACATTCCAGAGGACTGGACCCTGTGCAAACAGCCTCCTGACAGACGGAGGGTACGGGAACGAGTAGGTCGAGGTGGTAGTCGGCGCTCTGATGGGCCTCCTCACGTATTTCAACAGCTCTGAGCTGAAGAACTCTATGTGGCAGATGCTCATCGCAGTCTCTCATTAAGCGGATCATACAGGCTGGTGGAGACCAGTAATGGGGTCTGAATGCTTGTGTCACTGATGGTCATGACAGGTTTCAGTCACCATAGTTATTGTCCCATGACCCCAGTAATCTCATAAGTGTCTCATCTAAAGATCACAACAAGGTCTAAAAACAAGGGCCTAAAATTAACACTCGCCAAGCGCCAAATGCAAGTAAAAATCTGTGTATGAAATGGTGTCAATCGCTAGTGGCCTGCAAAAATTTTATGAATTCTAACAATGCAATGTTGTGAGAACATGAAAGTGAACAAACATGAACGACGCTCGGGACAGTTGACGAGGCATTGCTGCATCATCATGAACATTTAAGTCTTGCCAATTTAAATATTGAAGCGCAAGAGGATGCCAAAGGGAACTCAGTTCATTACTCGTGCACCGTGTGGGAAGTTTAAACATCCGAAGAGAGCGGCCAGAAAGATACGTCTCAGACACCCCGCGAATACTAAATTGAGCTCTCTTTTACAGCTTCTTGCACTTGAATGGACAAATTCACACAAAATTATGCCACAAAATGCCGTCGTGGCGAGTTTAGTTCTAACAACACACCTGAACGAGCTAATCAAGGTCTTCAAAGTTACTAGAAGATTGCAGATAGGTGAGTTTGAACTCTGCAGGACAGTGGCCTTCCAGGGCCGGATTTGAAGACAATTCAGGACAATCTGTATCTCTTATTTAGAATACAATCAAATGTAATTTACGTCTTTTAGTTTGTCAAGAGATTTCAAGTGTCGTTTTTTGAAGAGTGCGCATGTGCGAACGTGCTTTGCCACGTAAGAACGAGCCTATGATTGAATCTGGAAATAAAGCAAAATTAGTGAGATAAATGAGAAATAGTCCTCAGATGCCATGCCAAGGCGTTTGAACAACCACTTTGCGACAACATGGTTTCGGGAAACACCCGTGACTAGCTAGTTGATTTCTCCAATGGTGCATCAGTAGTGACGCAGCGAGTTACGTAGGCTAGTTATACGGGAAACACACCCCTGTGCATTCAGTCTTAAAGTGACAGCAGCCTAATATAGTCTGCTGCTGTCTGTGTTTTAAACTGCTCTTGACTGAATAACTTTTGTAACTTTAATAAGGATTAATCGTATGTTTAATGTATACAGTGAAGACTATAGAGTGTTATTTTACATTTGATTAGCCTACTTTATTCAGTTTCTGTACCTGAAAATTGTGAAAATTGTGGTGTCATAACTGCCTGTTTTTGCAAAAATAGTTTCATGGCTGGTAAAAAATATAACTTTTCATGGCCGGTACATTTTCTTAAGTCACCGTCCTTTGGCAGGTATGACAAAAAGTTAGTTTTAGGCCGTCTAAAACTGCTAACATACAGCATGCCAAAATAGCAAAGCTTGAAATGAACGTCAGATATCTCAATACACTTGTGCCACTGATGGTCATGACAGGTTTCAGTCATCAGTGTTTGTCTCATCTTTTTGTTTTACTCTCTTCTCCGGTCTGAGGATCAATCTTAAATGTTCTTGATTGGCAATGATGGTTCTGAAGAGAAGCTTTCCATTGCACAAAAGGTTCTTTATAAAGTTCGTTAGATTTTTAAAATGTCCTTAATACTGGTTATTTTAAGAGCTGTTCACTGAAAGGTTATTTGGGGGAACCAAAAATGGTTCTTCTATGGCTTTTGCTGTGAAAACTTTTATTTTTAAAATGTAAGTGTGATGCCATTGGGATGATCAGTTTTAAACTGTCTTAAACACAGCCTTATGAACAACAAAATGACCTGTAATGACACTTTTCTGGGAATGCTGGTAATGAAAAGTCATGTAGGAAATCTCAACTTTTCTACAAGACATCAATGAGATCAAATTATTGATTTGCTTAGGTTAACATCTGCTTTTCAGATGATTCTCCAAAGAAAAAGGCCCCAGTAATATCATAAGTGTCTCATTAAAAGTTCTCAACAAGTTCTCAAACTGCTCACATATGTCAAAATAGCAAACCTTTAAATTAATGTTAGATATCTCAATATGAAAATTTCTTATCAAATTATTTCTACATTAAGACAAGGATGTGTGTCTCTGCACTTGAAACTTTCACAATATGTGCAAGGACACCAGAAAGAGACTGATGATCACATACTATAGTATAAAAAACAAATGACACACAATTCATTTTTTCCATCTTTAATTTTACAAATCTGTCAGGAACATTTGTTGAGAATAACCTCATCTCATTTGTCTGGAAGAAAATGAAACACTTGAACAATTAATACTTTTGTGTTTTGAAAACTGTACTGTTGATGTGGGTAAAACTGCAAAAAATATAAACTGCAACCTTTTTTTCCAGTATTTTGTCAAATTCAAATGCAAACTTCAGTGTGAGTAAAATAGCCGGATAAAAACAACATCCTCTACTATAGAAAAGGGATTAGCTGACTATAAAAATGTACGTTATTTTTGCATTTTAACTTACCATTCACATTTGTATATATATAAAAAAAAACGTAAGAAATGCAAATCTTTCGATACCAGCTACAAATAATTATTTGTACCATTACCTCACTGAAATGTCATTTTAAATTACAAAATAAACATTATGAATCATTATCGTTTCTACTGTCATCATTAATATTATTATCTCTTTATTATTTTGATCTTTTTTTATCCTTTTGATTCTTTTTAACATAAGTCAATAAATTAACATGCTATCTCTTTCCCTGAAAGCCAATACGTGACTGTGTCAGCAAGTGAGAGTTGTGCAGGACCCGACATTAAACGTTTCCCGGATTCAAACCAGCGCCACAGCTCAACGTGTCTGGAGCATATGCATGAACAACTGCACCAAAAGAAGAGTTGTGTGGCTTTTAGTGCATATTTGTTCATTTTGAAGTCATCTAAATGCTAGTGAACTCCTAAAAGAAGACAAAGAAAATAAACTTCCTGTTTTAACAGGAAATACCTCAAAACACACACAAAAAAAAAACTTTTTTTTAATGTCGAGTCCTGCTGTACATGTGCGAATGTTTGTCTGGGAATGTAATAGAAACATCTAGACTTGTCTACATCCATTTTTGACTCTGGAGAAAAAGAGGGAAAGGGGAGGAATTGTTCGGAAGTCCATACAAAAAATAATTCATTGTAAATATATAATATATATTTTTACATATTTGAATATATTTACAAATATACCCAGCACTATATACCATGTTTTAATATTATTATTTTTTACCAATAAGGATAACTGCTTGGGCTTTTGTACGATAACCGAGTTATCACGGTAAAAACGGAGCATTTAAAAATAAAACAATTTTAAAAACCAACCGGAGGCAGTGATATGTTTTCTTCTACTTCTTCTTCTTCTTCTTCTGTAAGTTGTGTGTTTCCATATAGTACTCGTTTCCTATTTTCTCCTTTTTGTCTTGGTTTTAGTCTCTTAAGAGTTCTGTACACGTGCTCCATTTCATTTCACTTGGGAACACAGACTCCTGGAATGCCAAGCAACGGAATGACGGCAAGAATGGAAGAAAATTCCCCAAATAAAAGAAATCTGCAAAATAAAAAATAAAAAAAATAAAAAAGAGGTGGGCCCTTGAGAACAGTCACTTTTCTCTGGTCCTCGTCCTCCTCGTAAGAGCTTGGTCACGTGTTTGTGTGTGCAAGTGTGTGTTTCCACAAAAAAAAAAAAGCACCTGCTCTTCACACACTTCAGTTTCTTTCCGGAAAAGCAGCACTCGGGCGTCTCAGCCTCCCTCAGCACGCTCCCAAAGTCCAGCGGGAGCTTCACCGGGAGTCTTGAGGCAGCGTACGGTTCTGGGTGGGTAAAAGTGAACTGTGGGTAAAAGTCTTTCACTCTTTTTGAGAACTGGAGGTGTAGCTTGGATGTGGTGGGTCTGGAGGACGTTGAACGGGCTCATGTTTTTATGCCTCCGTTGATGTGCTGGTACTTGGGAAGGCAGGGCTCGTCTGCTAAAGGGTCGTGGGAGAACACGGAATCGTCTCCGGAAGAGCAGGAGCTGCGTGTGTCGGGGAAACTGGGAGAATACTGCTCCACTGGGGCACACAGGTCCAGATACTCCTACAGACACACAGATGAAGCATCAGCATATACATTCTGATGCAGTCCAGCCGTTGCATTTAATCAAAAAAACATATTTCAATTAGTCAATTAGGAATGGAGAACCTTTCCCAGTTGGAAAACAAAACATATTTCTATGGGGGAAATGCATTTGAAAGCAGTGTTATTTTTGTATCATTACTATTATAGATTTTGAGTAAGATTTTATTTTAGTTAAAGTGCAAATACTTTTTTGTTGTGTCATTATTATTATTATTATTTTTATATGTACACGTAGTTTATATATATTTATAAATATCGTTTTTATTTACACCTACACATGATATTGTTGAAAGGTTTGAGGTCTGTAAGATTTTTTTAGGTTTTTTAAAAGTCGCTTACAAGCCAGAATTTTAAAAAATACAGTATAATATTGTGAAATATTATTACAATTTAAAACAACTGCTTTCTATTTGAATATGTTTATAATTTATTCCTGTGATCAAAGCTGAATTTTCAGCATCATTACTCCAGCCTTCAGTGTCACGTGATCCTTCAGAAATCATTATAATATGCTGATTATAATATGATTATAATATGCTGATTATAATATGATTATAATATGCTGATTATAATATGATTATAATATGCTGATTTGCATGATCTGCTCAAGAAACATTTCTGATTATTATCAATGTTGAAAACAGTTCCATTTTTTTGTGGCAACCGATACTTTTTTTATTTTATTTTTACTGACCCTAAACAAATAATACTTTCCGCTGTGGTTCACCAGCAATAACACTCAACTACTAGCCGCTTCCTTCAAAATACAGCACGCTCAAATGTTAGAATACTCAATCCCAGTTTAACCAAGCTGGAAACCACTGTGGAGGATTCCAGGTCTGAACAGTCTCCATCAGAACGCCAAGTCTAACCAATATCTGGTTATTGAAATTCAGTGGATCAGAAGGGACCACACCTGAACACATATATATTTTCGAAATACATCATATAAACATCCAATGCACATACAGTATAAGCAAAATGTGCAGAAGAATGTTTTTCCCTGGTTCATTCCTCAAACAAAATTGGAGCCATTTTCTCTTTGTGGCTGGTACTGAGCTATTTGACTGGAGGAAGAGGGGGGTTTTAGGTTGCTGAAAATGAGTGTTGGATTGAACTCTCGCTGCTCAACACAAGGCAGCTCACATTACTAAAGACCTTCACATCTGTGAGCAGTTTAAGACGGGGGGAAGAAAGCAGAGGCACTTTATTACATTTCTAAAGTTCAAAACGGCGAGCGAGAGCGGGGCTTTTGGCAACATCTCTCTTCCACGGCTCAATCCCCCCTTAGACAAGTTCTGACAGATTTCCATCCCTCAGCCCGCCACACGGATATCGTGGATGACAGCTAGGGAACGGAAAGAATCGTCTAGCGTTGCGTCAAAGGGATCCATTGGACAATTGAGCAACGCTAGCCACACTCGCAAACCCAAGCCTGGATGAAACCAAGCACGCGCAACTCTCGACCTGTACGCTGACCGTAAAAACTGTTTCCTTCACTTTGATGATCTTGCGAAGTTTTGCGAGTCGGAGCCAGCGTTGGCATGGGTTTGATGGATCCCAGAACTATAGAGAAAGCGTGAATGGTTTCAGGTTTGTGTATGCATGCGTGTGTAAATGTGTGCACATCTCACCTCGTTGGTTGCCAAAGTGAGAATGCGGTCCAGGTCCTCAACCAACTGTTTGAATGTGGGCCTGTGGGAGGAGATCGCATGCCAGCAGTCCTTCATCATCATGTACCTGAGAAAGAGGAAAAGACAATGTGACATCATTTATTTATTTCAATGCTTTGTTTTGGAGATCAAGTGCGGTGCAACCATTTGAGTAATCAGACATGCTCAGGCGAGTCTGTGTGCGCTAACTATCTGGTTCGGTGAAAGGGCAACATCTCAAAGCTACTGCAACGTCTCATTTTGGCAGTAAACCAACGTGAAAGTTTGTTAGGTCATTGACATTATGGCTGGCAGATACTTGTTTTGGGTTAGGGAGCTCATTTGTCACTGCGAATGAGAGCCAGACCAAAGACTAGTGTCCCACTAACCACTTTTTCCTACCAATGTTCGGCTTGCATTTATTGTGAGAATGAGCTAGTTACGCTAGTGTTGTTGTTTCATGTCGACTTGAAGCTAATTTCCCAGCTAGTGTGAATTGGCTTTTCCAAGACACTTTGCAGCTTCTGAGAACAACCAACAGGTTGTAGTTTCACAGTGACTACCGTAGTACATGGATGGACACAATATAATACAAAACGTTAGTGGGCCAGATTAACTAACTTTGCAAGACAAAAATGTTATATTACGTAAATGATTAGTGGGATGCTAGCTTAACTAGCATAGACAAGTTAAGACAAGTTAGAAATAGAGGCAGCACTTTATTTTACAGTCCTGTTCCCCATGTACATACTGTGTACTTATTATAGTTATTATAATAACTGGGAAATAACTAGGAACTACTAACCTTGAACCTAACCTTAACCCATGTAGGTACCTTATATTAACCAGTACTTTCTTAGGTATGTTCACTGTATGTACACACAAGTGCACGTACTGTAAAATAAACTGCAACTGAAATCGAAAATGATTAGTGAGATGCTAAACTAACTCGCTCACTGACAAGGTAAATGCAAACCAGAAAAAAATGGTTAGGACACTAGTTTAACTAGTCACATTGAATGCAAATAAAAATGGCAAAAAAGGTTAGTGGGGCGACAGCTTAAAGGAGCACTTTGAAATAAAAATGTCCTGATAATTTACTCACCCCCATATCATCCAAGATGTCTTTCTTTCTTCAGTCGAAAAGAAATTAAGGTTTTTGAGGAAAACATTCCAGGATTTTTCTCCATATAATGGCCTTCAATGGCGACCAACCATTTAAAAGTTCAAACAAGGTTCAAATGTCCGTCTCAATGCAGCTTCAAAGTCTCGACACGATCCCAGTCGAGAAATAAGGGTCTTATCTAGCGAAACGATCAGTCATTTTCAAAAAAAAAAAAAAATTTATATACTTTTTAACCAAAAATGCGTGCCTTGTACCATCTCTGAGATGCTCCATGGATTACGTCATCACGTTGGAAAGGTCACACATTTTTTTTAAAATAAATAATAATAATGAATTAAAACATAGATGTCGGACGATTTTGAAGTTGGAGGAGAAAATGAGATGCAGTTTTTCGCCCTTCCCGACCTTTATGAATCGTAGTACATAGACAAATAACTTAGACAGATGACGTAACGCGTGACCTTTCCAATGTGATGACGCAATGCGTGGCGCATCTCAGAGATGGAACACAACTGGCATTTGTGGATAAAAATATATCATTTGTATTTTTTTTTTTTAAATGACCAATCGTTTCGCTGGATAAGACCCTTATTTCTCGACTGGGATCGTGTCGAGACTTTGAAGCTGCATTGAGACGGACATTTGATCCTTCAAACCGTTGGTTGCATTAGAAGGCCATTATATGGAGAAAAATCCTGGAATGTTTTCCCCAAAAACCTTAATTTCTTTTCGACTGAAGAAAGAAAGACATGGACATCGTGGATGACATGGGGTGAGTAAATTATAAGGACATTTTTATTTGAAAGTGAACTAATCCTTTAACAAACTAGCAGACATGCTAAATTATTCCAAATACGAATATACTTTAGCGATCAGGAAAGTTTGCTATAACAAACCATGTGACATGAAACCTTTGAGAAAAGAACACTCACAACTCGTTGGTGCAGTTAGCAGGTTTGTCCATGCGATGACCCTCTTTTAGTAGCTTAAAAAGCTCCTCGACAGGTATTCCAGGATACGGAGAACCGCCGAGCGTGAAGATCTCCCACATTAAAACCCCAAACGACCAGCTGGAAGAGACAAAAACACATTCATCAGATCACTTTCACAGTACCACACAGCAAACGCGTTCCTCTTGTGGTTCACATCACACTTTCAATCAGTGTTTTGACTAAATACAATGTGACTGTATTGACATGCAGTTGAAATGTTGAACAATCAGCATTTTGTTCAGTTATTCTTAACAACCCCCGTCAAAGGGAGCAAAACATTCCAGCCTCTTCTGTGGTACCATCACTTCACTATTCCCAAAATTTGGATGAGGATCACTCTGTGAAATTAAGCCAAAACTCCAAATTTGATCCATTTACAGTAGTGATATTTGTTGGCGCTAACAACGCAGTAGCTGTTGGGGTCTAAATGCGCTCTTTTCTCGAGCGTCTCAGACTGTGGGACCACTCTTACACGACTCAAATGACTCTGGACTCAAAGCTGGCTTTTGTCCTGCACAGAACGCCACAATGACACATATTGTCCAGCCAAAACAAACTTTAGCGAGACCCACAGGAAACAAACGTCCAGAGGGCGGAAGATTGTAGCGGGGGGAATGATTTTTTCATCACATGCCAATTCCATGTTGCTTCATCTAAGACGAGGGTGGGGGGGATAAAATACTCAAATGATGATAAGAGTTTCCACACGTTTTGACTCATCATATGAGAGTCCCAAAATAGGCCGGAGGACATGCAGAGCCAGAAATCCTTATCATCTGCATAAGCTTTTATTTATCCTGCTGAGTTGACAAAAACATTTCACAATCACAAGATATAACGCTTTGAAATTATCAATGCATTTCACAATGTGCTTAGGAAACAGATCTTCACACACACACACACACGCACGCACGCACGCGCGCACGCGCACACACACACACGCGTGCACACACACACAGGCTATAGAAAATAAATATCTTAAGTGAGATCTCAGTAACTTCTTAATTAAAAAAGTCTCAAAATGTTCTTAGATACTAAAGTTTAATAATATATCAAAGATCTCAATATTTTTTCATAAAATTCTAGTAAGATCACATGACCTAAGCTGCTCTCTACTACAGTACATACATTTAACAGCTCTATATATCAAATATTGACTCATTTATGTCTATTTTTGTTGCTCCTATGGAATTTTTCAAGAAACATCTTAGACTAAGGATATGTAAATGGAGCATGAACTCATAGTCTCCTGAGCTACAAAAGAGCAATCTCTGAGCAACACTTTTTTTTTCTTCTGGTTCTGGTTGAACTCCTTTCTGGTGACCCGTCGCAGTCACAAAACACAAAGACTCTCTGCTTTCGTTTACTCCTGCGGACACTCGTCCACGTGTTTGTTTACATAATCAGTTACCCTGTTTGTCTTCTTCTCGTCTTTATCTAGCGCCGCATCTTCTCTGACATGTTTGCTAAATTCATCATCTCTATTCAGTCACCCCATGTAAGCGCTGCTAACCTCCTCATGATCAATCACTCACACTGAGAGCACAGAAAGGGTCACTGCAATGCCCTCTTGAACCCTTACGCTTCAATGCAATAAGCTGCAATCAGCTTGCGTCTACTATTCTCTAGCTAATAGACTTTGCTTGATAATTAGCCATGAATGGGGAAATCTAAAAAAAATTCACCTCAAAATTAACAGAAAGAAATAAGAAATATTTTGCATGAAGAAAACACACTTAACTTTCATGCCTCACTGCATATCATCTTAGTATTTTAAAAGCAAAAAATTAACTATGTAATATATATATAAGGGTGACACCTTGTTAATCTAATATAGCTGACCTTGCATTGGGCCGGATGAACCTTAACCATAAAAACCATCAATTTAACATCCTAAGCAAATCCACACGCATGCATCCATATTTTCATTTTTGCAAGCTCTACAACTTACATCATCCCATTCCCTGGGGGTCTTGTTTGTCGAAACATGACAATTTTTATTATAATTTATGTATTAATTTAATATGATGTCATGTATAGATTGTGTCTGCCTCTGAGCCAATCAGAGAGCTCGGGACCCTAGCTGAGATAAAAGATTTAAGAGTTTGCCATCAATAAGGGTCTCTTTGCTATTGATTCGATTTTACTGCACGGACCACACAAAGAGCGGAGACACATGACAAAAGATAATGACCTGCAAGAGATTAGTAACAAAACACACACTTACAGCATATTTCATTAGGGGTGGACAGTGTGGCCAAAATCTTAAAATGATAATGTCTGTTTTTGTACATTCCAAAGCATTAAATACTGGACAAATTAAAGGTTGAATTTGAAACTTAATGGGCGCAAACCAAAAGATCAGATTATTAATAACAAAAGAATGTAGAAATGACCGCAGCCCAAGCATGAAACCAAAACTTCAAAACGCCCCGCCGAGGCTGCGTGAAAAATCCAACATGCACCAAAGCAAAACTTCCGGTTCGTTTCATCTCTTTATGAGACAAAGAAAAAAAAGTAAGCTTTAAATGAGATGAAACAAGCATGTACTAGTGGATAAATGCAAACTCAAAGGATTATTTCACTCTATGGAAAATGAAAAGAGGGGAAGAGACATTTAAGTGTTCAGAAAAAGAGAAAACAATGGGGTAGAGAAGCGCTGGAGAGAGGAGTGTGACGGGACGGAGTGAAGGGAAGATCGAGGGCATTTCCGTCCAGACTCTGGGAGGTGAGAGTCTGGCTCTTCTGAAGGGCTATGAAGCTGCGCAGATTAGTAACACGGCACTGGTCGCAAGTCGAGCGTGAAATCTCTCGCTTTTCGGTGTAGCGCTGGCCGCGAACAGCCCTTCTCCTTTCTCTGCCTTACAAAAACACTTCCTTAACTTTCCATCACTGTTCAGAAGGGAATCAATTCCTGTACCCTCGACTCACCTGCCAGCAGTTCCTATTCATTCCCAAACTACTCGCTTTATACAAACACACAGTGACTCCAATCACAGTAGAAGTGTTTTCCTGATCTCCAAATGTGACCCTGGACCACAAAACCAGTCACATGGGTCTTTTTTTTTTTAAATTGAGATGTATACACCATCTGAAAGCTGAATAAATAAGCTTTCCATTGATGTTGCCATTGATGTTTGTTAGGATAGGAAAATATTGGGTCGAGATACAACTATTGAAAATCTGGAATCTGAGGGAGCAAAAAGATCAAAACATTGAGAAAATCTCCTTTAAAGTTGCGCATTTATGTTCACGATTGTGCTGCATTCATATCTTCATGGAACATGATCTTTACTTAATATCCGAATGATTTTGGGCATAAAAGAAAAATAGATCATTCTGACCCATACAATGTATTGTTGGCTATTGCCACAAATATACCCGTGCGACCCGTGACTGGTTTTGTGGTCCAGGGTCACAAATATACTGAAAACAGTTCCTTTTTCAATTTGTAGAAAGACAAACATCTAACAGTAACATTTTCAAAAGCCATTTAGACTTCGATCCAATACAACTTCCGCATTTCCTTCAAAACCACTGTGCAGAAATAATAATAAGCTATTAGCGTTCTATACGCAAATTTCCTGTTATAATTGACTAACTCTTCACATGTGGAACCAGTAACAATTGCAGTTTCATACATTAAAATGTTGGTGGTTGTGATTTTTGCAATTGCTTAGGTTCAGTAAATAATATGCATGGACTAGGGAGTGAGTTTGGGTTATAAACCTAAGCAAAAGCTCAATAATAATCATGTTTTCCATGATACGTCCACTTAAAAATGAAAAAAAAAAAATGAAGCACACAAATGGTTGACTTACACATCACTCTGGTGCGTGTACACTCGGTCGAACAGCGCCTCTGGAGCCATCCATTTCACTGGCAGACGACCCTGCAGACATCAATAGGAGAAAAGGTCAAAGACGGTCAACACACAACAACATCCACACACTGCGAAACTCACATCTTTATCTGTACGAGACCCTCGTTAGCCTGAAATTTCATTAAGGCCTCAAGCAGCCAATAATGATTGGGAATTAAATCCTGGTGGGACATATCGCCGAACTCTAATTTCCCGAAGGAGCCATTGTGGGGGGTTATAAATTGAGGCTTGTGGAGAAGATACAAGAGTCAATGGCATTTACAGTGCTAGATCCAATAGGAAGGGCTCCGAGTTCACAATCTCCTGGCTCACAGTGTTTTATTTAGACAGGGTTGAACTAGTGTAATTGAATCTAACCCCCGCCATTAATCAGTCATCAGTATCGCTCAATCTGGGCTTTGCTCGTTGTTTTAATAACGCCAAACTATGTTTAAAATATTCATGGCCAGATCTTGGTGACCTTGATAAGAACTAAGAAATAAATCAGGACTAAAGCAGAACTGGTGAGTTAAGTTTGGAAAAGTTGCTTACATTTACTTCCATGTTGTAAGACCCAACTCCTACCAGTTCAACGTTGGCAGGCTAGTTTTTTTGGACATCGTAGATGGTTTTCTACTGGTCTAACCAGCAATACCTAAAAGGTCGATCAGGATTCATTGATCAGTTGAATTTCCAGCTGTTGAATCTGATTTTTCAACCAGATCCACAAGCTGGAAACCAAATTGATCAACCATCTATACCATCTAACAACTGTAAATGACCAACTAGAATCATGCACAAAAAAGACTAGGGATGTTTATGTTATAGTAAATAGGGTCAATTTTGATCTCAATCCAACTGAACATCCAGCTTCAGCCCTAATTAAACACCTGAACCAGCTAATCGAGGTCTTCAGGACTACTAGTTTTGGAGCTGGTTGGAGAATATCATGCACACTTGAATCATGCACAATAAGGAATGTTTATGTATTAAGTAAATAAGGTCAATTTAAATTTCATGTTGATCTTATGTGAACATTGACCCAAATTTAACAATGATTGATGCCATCAAGATTAACACGCTCTTCGCCGCCATGTCTGATGACCTGAACTCTTAGATGAGTGATTTACAGCCTAAACAAGCATCTATGATGGGCTAGAGACTGGTATAATGGTGGGAATGAGAGTTAAAGCTATGCTAATGTGTTTAGGTTTGTCACTGACATTTCTTTCTCATGAGCTTGAACAACAAGCTTTGGAATAAGAGAAGAGGGCAGGGCCAAATAAGCAAAGAGCTGAAATCACTTTACACGCCGACTGCCTGGGAATCTGCAAATCATGCCAAGACTGGTGAGAGGAGGGGGGGATGTGGCAGATAAACAGAGGGGAAAAGAGGAGAAATGGAAGAGAGAAAAGGTGAGAGAACAAAGAAAGAGATGGCGGGAGGCTGAAAGGAGTCGAGTCTGAATATAACTGTAGAAAGGATGATTCAAGACCCAATGAGATATAAATTTGAGTCCATGTGTATTGGATTTAGGGCCATTTATATGGTTGTGTACACTTAAACATTAACATTTAGTAGATGCATTTAAAATTTACAGTATTTCTTATCAGGAAAATGGACCAAAAGCATTGAGAACTCATCTTTACTCAGAAGTTTTTTACCTAAATAAATTGCTTAAGAATAAAAATGTCCTTCTTATATATCTGACTGGCAAATAGCAAATTATAGTTCATGTGATTTAAAGGCTATTGACCATTACATTAAAAAAAATATACTATACACTACTTTACTACAATTGATCGAAGTGACAGCAAAGACATTTATAATGTTGTTCTTTTTAACTTTCTGAAAAATCCTGAAAAAATGCATCACGAAAATATTAAGCAGCACAACTGTTTTCAACATTGATAATAATAAGAAATGTTTCTTGAGTGATTTCTGAAGATTTCTAATTTCTTTGCATCACAGGAATTAATTACTTTTTAAAATGTATTCAAATAGCAAACAGTTATTTTATACGGTAATAATACTTCACAATATTACTGTTTTTTCTGTATTTATGATCAAATACAGGTGAAACTCGAAATATTAGAATATCGTGCAAAAGTTCATTTATTTTAGTAATTCAGTAATTAATAACTACTTAAAAGGTGAGACTAATATTATATAGACTCATTACATATTTCAAGCCTTTATTTGTTATAATTTTGATGATTATGGCTTACAGCTATGAAAACCTTTTCACAATATTCTAATTTTGAATTTGGGGTTTTCATAAGCTGTAAGCCATAATCATCAAAATTATAACAAATAAAGGCTTGAAATCTCTCACTTTGCATGTTATGAGTCTATATAATATATTAGTTTCAGCTTTTAAGTTGAATTACAGAAATAAATGAACTTGCACCATATTCAACTTTTTCGAGTTTCACGTGTATATGCAGACTTTGAAGAGACTTCTTAAAAAATAATTTTGAACGGTAGTGTGTGTCTTGCCTAAATCTTTTTCACCACCAACACAACAGATATTAATGGAGTGCCATTACATGTATATTTAAATACAGAAAAAAGAATGCATACAGAGATGAAAAGCAACAGGAAATGTGTTTAAAGGTGAAGAGGAGTGTCTCCTGACGAAATGAAACTCACATTTGTGGTCTTTTTATAGTAATCTATATTGTGGACGTCTCTGGCCAGGCCAAAGTCTGCAATCTTCATAAAGTTGCTTTCTGTGACCAACACATTCCTGGCAGCCAGATCCCTGTGTATACACTGCCATAGAGATGGAGAAAGACAGAAAGAACTTAAATCATCACAACTTCATCTTGGAAACACAGTTAAAAACACACACACGCAGACACAAACAACACACCACAGGAACGTTTCAGTACTTCAGGGATAAACCGCAGGGCAGATCCGTGTGAGACTGCGATAAGGCCCAGCGTGCATTCCAGACGGGAAGGCGAGCGTGATGACAGTTTAGTTAGCATGCTAGCAGTGAGAGCGCTGTGACCGGCTTACAGAGTCGTGCACATCCGCTGTGATTCATTCATTGACCGTATGAAAACATGTTTGGACGATGCATGAATCTGATTGGACGGCCGAACACTCTTTAAACGTGTAAGAATTAACTGCGTTAAAAAGGATTTTTATACATTCATCTGTTGGATTTAAAGTCTATAAATAGTTTAGAGAAGCCGCTAGCATGAATCTGATACATTTCTGTTTATTGTGGCCAAGAACAAACCACTTTTTAAAAAAGTGAAATTTAGGGACAGCGGGTAGATGTGTGAAATCAGATCATCTAAAAACAAAACAAAATATACATGTGTTCAGACAAAACTGTGAAAGATTTTGATGGCGTGAACCTCGCAAACTGTTCAATAACTAGTTCCTGAGAATATGTAGATGCAACATTTGTCCCAGCTGACCGATAAAAAGCTTGCAATTTTCAGAAAGTGCATGCAATGTACATTAGAAAGATCACAGGGATCCAAAGCCAGACCAGCACCACTTAAAGTCTATGTAAGTGACATTTATATATACATAAATGATATTTGTATATGTTGTGCATGTGCTTATACCTTCTGAGAGGCTAAATACTCCATGCCACGAGCTACTTGATAAGTGCAGGAGATCAGATCTTTGAAGGTGAGAGGCTCATCTGATACTCGGGCTATATCATACGAGTACTCCATTCCTGGGGGCCGCCGGGCCCTCAAATACTCCCGAAGGTTACCCTTAGATGCATACTCTACTATGACATATAATGGACCTGAGAAAGAGAGTGAGAGTGAGAGAGAGAGAGAGAGAGAGAGAGAGAGAGAGAGAGAGAGAGAGAGAGAGAGAGAGAGAGAGAGAGAGAGAGAGAGAGAGAGAGAGAGAGAGAGAGAGAGAGAGAGAGAGAGAGAGACCAGAGTCAGAGATCCCACTGTCATTCACACAGGTGAGAACCCTGTAAAGCCTGACAGATTAAATCATAAGCAGAAAAATGTTGACGAAATATAAAAAAGTAATACAAAATTTGCATATGTGTTTTTTGTAGAGTATCATATTTGATACATCAGGCTTGTATTGCTCATATAGTATGATAAAGTGAGAATAGGAAGCTCACACTCGAGGAGGAAAAACACCTCAATTTTATTCAGAGGCCAAAACTGAGCAAAAATATGCAATTTGGTGCAGTTGCTGATATTCATATGGCCAAAAAGAAAGAGGAAATGATGATAATGTGAGATCTACTTACATAAAATGCATAAACATATCAAGTGTCACTCTATATCTCCCTATAATTGTTAAGGTGATATTTAAAGGCTTAGTTTTATGATCAAAGCTCTTTGTGGGGGCAAAACATATAATGTAATACAATGATGATTAAGAGATGAACGAATAAACGTTCCTCAAAAAAGCCTGATGGATCATATTTAATTGACTCATTATATTTCTAAAAAATGATTTATATATAATCAAGTAAACCTAAGTTGCTTCAGTCCAGTTAGGTGTTCATCTTGAAATAGTACTAACAATATAAAAGTTATTCTAATGTTTACTTTATAAAAATAGATTTCACAGCAAAAACACATGTGAGCCAAGACCTGAATGATATTAAAAGGCTTTTCAGCAAAGTTATGATTATATTGATAATTTAGAGACCTTAGAAATGAATGTATCAAATATGATAAGAGTAAGCTAGGGTTAAATCGAATCACTCACCGTCCTGTGTACACGCTCCCAACAGATTGATGATGTTCTTGTGCCGGCCAATCATCTTCATCATCTCCATCTCTGACACCAGGTCAGAAAGATCTTTCTCTGTTGCATCATCTAGAAAGGTTAAAAAAGAAAGAAAATTTACATTTAAAATACATTTTTTGTCCACTTAACAAATCTAATAATCCGTTTGATTTGGAAAAATCCTTAATAAATCCTGTTAGTTTCTCCCTGTTTTCTGCGCACTAAAGCCCACAAGTGAGACTGATTTTAACACTAGCATACTACATACTTAATAGTATATACTATATTCTGTAAAATATACCTAAAAAATAGTATGCGAAACAGAACAATGATAAAAATGTTTAAAAATGGAATGGTGTCTTAAACTGTGATATGATTATGAAAATGTTTATTTTGTATTTTTGATCAGTTTTTATTTTTTGTGATAATATCTTAATATTTGGCATTTCAATTCATAATAATGAAAATGAAAAAAAAGTACCTGGAAATGAAAGCAATGCAATAAGTGTTCTGAATGTATACTGTATAATATTATATCCGTATACATAAAGCAAAAGTAGTATGAGTAGTATGCAGGTATGTCATGCCAACACTCCCCGTGTGAGTCGTTTGGCTGGACTGTCTGTCTGTGTCCCAGTGTAACTGTCTGTGTGTGTGGTTTAGTGTTACACTGAAGAGCCGCCACACAGCTCTCCTTTCATTGCCTCACAATTAAAAAGCGTTTCTTCCATTTAGAGTAATTACCTTAGAGACAGTGGCCTTTTCATTATCTGCCCGCTGATCACTGGAGCGAACCTGACACAATCCACTGACCGCCATTCCTGTCTTATCTCACTCCAGTTTCTTCTGCTAAGAGCGCTGTACACTCTTCCTCGCAGACTAGACTCATGAACGTCTCAAAGCCTTCTCTAAAAATGGTGTTTTCATGAGCTGAGATTCTGTTCGATAGTTTACAGTGGGCCAAAAAATATTTGCATGCTTAACAGGTGTTATTTTAATATTATTCAAATAGTATTTATTAATATCTTTATATATATATATATATATATCAAATACAGTTTTCATTTTAGTTTAGTTTAAGTTTTAGTAGTTTTGTTATGCGCTTTTGGTCACACTTTAGTTTAGGGTCCAATTCTCACTATTAACTAGTTGCTTATTAGCATAAATATTAGGATATTGACTGTTTATTGGTATTTATAAAGCACATATTAATGCCTTATTCCGCATGATCATATTCTACATCTCTTAATCCTACCCAATACCTAAACTTGACAACTACCTTCCTAACTATTAATAAGCAGTAATTAGGAGTTTATTGAGGTAAAAGACATTAATAGTGAGAATTGGACCATAAACTAAAGTTGTTCGGTTTTGTAATTATTTCTATGTGGTATTCATTTGTTTTTAAGTTTTAGTTTAATTCCATTACATTTTTTTTTGTACTGTAACGTAAACTTATTTTATCTGTTAGTTTCCATTTAAGTTTATCATCTAGTAATTACATTTTACTTTATCTTTATTTCATTTAACGACAACTATTTGTCATAGATTTATCATCTTTCTTCTGTGGAAAGCGGAAGATACTTTAAAGTATGCATCAACTCTTTTTGGTCATTCAATGAAAGTCAATGGGGTCCAAAACACCACCGGACCCCACTGACATTCACTGTACCGCCCAAAACAAAAAACACATTCTTAAAAAATATCTTCTTTTGTGTTCCACAGAAGACCGAAATTCATAAGGATTGGTTAAAACATCAGTGAATAATGGCAGAATGTACATTTTTGAGTGAACTATCCCTTTAAGTTTCTCAATGTTTTCCGGGGCCATAATTAAGCCAGGTGTAAGCGGTGAACGGGCTCTTGTTTCAAGTGTTTTCTGCACTGCAGCCCTGCCCCCTCAGCTCTTTCTCCATCCTTTAAAACTTCTTTTGAGACGCTTTCTCCCTCCCCCACTCTCTTTTCTTCCTTTCTTTCTTTGTGCAGGTGAAGAGCGAGAGCTGTGCAGCTGGAGAGCGCCGGGTCAGCTATGCGGCCTCTTGACCCGAGCTCTACCAGCATCACTCAGCACCAACAAATAACCCTGCGCAGGCCTCTACAGTAAAGCCCTCGCCTCACACTTTCTCCCCGCCTCAACATACGCACATTCTCAGATCATCATAACAATACATAACTAGTCTGGCTAGTTTTTGTTAGTTTTTAAAATGTGCACCCAATCAAAACACTCTTAGCTTATGTCAAGTCGTTTTAATATAAATCTGGATTTTTAATATTTGGCCAATTTGTGATAAAAGTGTCTGCTCCAAAATCACTCCAAATAAACATCAATATACAATCACATTATGTCTAAAAAAAGTTATTGTAAAGGTAAAATTAAATTGACAATATAATTTATATTTATAAATTATATATATTATTTATTTGACTAATTTTTACTATTTATATTCATTCAAATTACATATTATATATACATATATAATAGAATATACATATATAATGGAATATATACATTTAAAAAAAAAATATATATATATATTCTATTTAATTAAAATATTATAAATGGTAAAAAGGAGTAAAAAAATATTTATACATATAATTTACACACTTATTTACACATTTAGAAATATAAATATATATATATAAATGTTAATTAAATTGGCAATATAATTAGCATATTATGTGTGTAAATTATATATATTATTTATTTGACAAATTTTTACTATTTATATTCATTCAAATTACATATAATATATACATATATAATAGAATATAAAAAAAAATATATATATATATATATTCTATTTAATTAAAATATTATAAATGGTAAAAAGGAGTAAAAAAAATGTTATACATATAATTTACACTTAGAAATATATATATAAAATAATTATTTAATTGTATATATAATATATAATTAAATAAATAAATAAATATTATTTAATTAATTAAATTAATCAGCATTTTCAGATATCTAGAGCTCAAAATGTCAGGTGGTCAGTATATGAATTTATATATGGATACCTAATGTTCTGGATCATAAATGCTGGTAAAGTGTTATGATGATGCTTCGGGGAGTTGTCTTTGCGTGTTGCTGGGATCATAACACTGCTGTTTTTATTGAAAAATGTCCAGGTTTTTTACTGATATTTTAGCCTCATATGGTCCGTATGACAATATTATTCTGTCTGTGTTGTGCTCTGCCTGTCAGTCTGGTGTTTTTGTAAGACTTTTTAGTTGTTTTAGCAAATGCCTAGTCTGGACAGGCACACATTATTAGAGCTTTCTTGACATGTTTGCTTACCTTCATCTTCGAACACTTTGCTTTTCTTTGAACACCCCACTCTGTCTTCTGCATTAAACAGTCTAAAAGAGCCGAGTTGTTCTGCAGAAGATCACATGTGAATTTTATCTGTCTGCTGAGCTGGTGTGATTTGTAGCCTGTATCTGCTGGGCTTTGATCTTTCACTTATGTACCATCCATATCTGAACTATAGTTTTGTAATCCACTACATCAGAGAGGTAGCTCCCTTGTAAAAACCAATTCGAACCATTTGAAAGGTGACGCCCACATCAATTTATGAGCTGATGAGGTTAAATGTCAAGATATTCCCACCATCCCACATCTGATGAAACCATTAGTGGAGAAATGTTTTCAAATACATTTAAATAAAAGCTAAAATGGTCCAGCTGCACACAAACTAGATGAATAACAACATTCAGATACTGTTCACATGCAAGCAAACTAAGGGTAAATGTTGACTGAGGATGCAGTTTTACTCATGTAAGCCATAAACACTTACTTTTCAGCATCTTGACAGCCACCGTCACGGCCTCTTTAGGTTTGTCCTTGTCGATGCCGAGAGCTTCAGCCATCACAACCTGCCCAAAGCAGCCCTCGCCAAGCGGTTTACCCAGAGTTAACCTGCACAAGCAAACCGAAGACCACAAACATTACAGAGAAACTCTGCGTGTGCTCATTTACAGACTCACTTCAACCCATCCTTCACCAGAACCCCGTTCTGAGCACAGTCTAGTTCACTAGGTTTGGAGACGTCGCCAAAGTCTGTCTCTATTCATCAGACGCAAGCATTCGCGACATTTAACCGTATATGAGAGTTGCGTGTGCATGTGTTGTGTTTACTTAACTCGTAGGTGTTAAGTGGATGCCCTTTGCCTTCCGTCGCAAAGCTTACATTAGACATTAGCGAGTGTGACAGCTGAACGTCTGGCTGGGAGATCTAGAGTTACGCTCCTCTGGGGGGAGTAACAATATGCCTTTGGGGATTTAGAGACTTTCTTAGAGTGTGTATGAGAGGGAAGGACACCAGGGTTAACACTTGACTAGCGTGCTCTGGTCAAGTGCAAAAAAGATTAGAGCATGTATTATATAAGAGAGTGTTGTAACTTATCCATCAATTAGGATACTTTTTTTTAAAGGGGTAAAGTGTATTATTACACTTGTTCAACCAAACAGGTAGTCTTAAAACTAATGCCAATGATAAAGTCGTTGTCAGGTGATCAAAACCACTGTAATTTTGTTAGGTGCTGACTTGCTACAGAAATTACACAAGTCTCCTTTAAGTTTTGTCAAGTCAAACATCTACGCACATTCACCTAGCCATCAAAATGTTGACTTAGCATTGAAAATTCACAAATAAAATTATTTTTCCATGTAAATAACATGTTTTTTGCAATCAGTCCATATTATTTTATTTATGATTTTACACCATTAAAAGGTTTATTACAGCATTATTTATTTTAAAGCCGTCATGGATCTGAGCATCGTATGTTTGTTCAGAGCATTTGACTGCAGATTTTGTAAACGAGGCACAATGTAATGGAGAGTTCGCAAAGAAACTTTTGTTTGAAAGATGAATTAACTTTGTCTGTAAAGGATGGTTTTATATGGATAATGTTTTCAAAACACTTACTCACGTGCAATAATGTGTGGCCATTGATACGGTTTTCTATGCAATGACGTTAACCAATCATAATAGTGGGCGTTTACTGGCAAGCTTTAAAGGCCTTAAAAACTGATCATTTCAGACAGAGAAGGTTCATCACAACCAGAATGAAGGTTGAAAAGATTTATTTTTCCACATATACTGGTATATTTGTTTTTTGTGTGTGTGCAAAAACCATTATTAACATTATAAGTGAACCTTAAAGGGATAGTTCACTTTAAAATTAAAATTCTGTCATCATATACTCACCCTCAAGTTGTTTCAAACCTGTATGAGTTTCTTTCTTCTGCTGAACACAAAGGAAGATATTTTGAAGAATGTCGGTAACCAAACAGTTGACAGGTCCTATTGACTTCCATAGTAGGAAAAAATATATATAATGGAAGTAAATGGGACCAGTTAACCGTTTGGTTACCGACATTCTTCAAAATATCTTCCTTTGTGTTCAGCAGAAGAAAGAAACTCATAGAGGTTTGAAACAACTTGAGGGTGAGTATATGATGACAATTTTTTTATTTTAAAGTGAACTATCCCTTTAAGGAACATGTTAAAATGTCATGACCATAGTTTTGCAAGGATATATATATATATATATATATATATATATATATATATATATATACTGTATGAGGTTTCATCTGATTTATACAACTTTTGAGGCCATTTTTCAGCAAATTTGTCCCCTAATTAGATCTAGTTTGGAAATAAACACACCCTGACACGTAAAAACACAATCCCACACATTTCATCTTCATCCCTCACGGTCACTGTGACATTCGACCTCTTGCCCTGCCATTGGCCCTCAGTCAACCTTTGATTGGCAGGTGCTGGGTCTGTCCCCGGCCCCCTCCACCACTGGGCTATGTAAACATTCACACCCGCACCAGGGCCCGGGGCCGATCTGTGGCTATGATAACACAATCCCCCTCTGTGCCGTACGGTCAATGGCGGCCTCTGTCTACTCCAGCCCACCACAGATAATCAATGTTATGTTTATCCTCCACGCCGACCGCTAGCGCTAACATTCCTCAGTTTTCTGCATGCCATGCGCCCCGGGTCACGTCATGCGGGGATGAAGAAAAAAACTGAATGAGTTAACTAACTCAATAGCTTGAGCTTTGTGCTAAGAGTGGATTTTAGAAATGCTAATATTTAAAAAAAAAGGTTTCTTTCATAGATCTTGCGTTCCTCGCACAAATACAGTTCATGTCTTAGCTTGTCTGCCCAAGAGCAATAATTCCTTTAGTGGGTGGGAAGAAAAAAGTCCATAAAATGGTGCCTCCCTTCACCTATAGAATACCAATATTGGTCATTAGCTGTGTACATGAAAGGATGATGGACATAACAATCCTGCAGAAGAAATGAGTGACTCAACCTGTATTTGTTGAGTTTCCACCATTAATTCAATAAATAAAAGACTTGGTTATAGTTTGGAGTTGAATAATAGCATGTTAAACTCTTCCTGTCTCTCAAACTGCTTACAAATCATCCTTGAGAAAATCAAAGTACAAATAAACTCGTTTTAAAGCACCATGTTTGTGACCGATTGCTTAAACGGGCTTTCTTAGTCATTCATTAGAAATCTGTAAGGTTTTGGCAACATGATAGAGGACCCATTGTAAATCTCCAAGTGATGCCGGAAGCATTTTGTAAATATTAAGCATGGCAATTAAACATTAATCTGTGAGTCTGAGTTTTTCTGGTTCTGTATGTCTAGTCGTACGGTTAGTGTGTGCTATCGGGGTCACGGTGTCAGAACATATCAGAACATATAAATATCCAAACCAAAAACTGCTCAAATCTTCCAGAAACATTAGACAAAAATCCATTTCATTTCTGCGAGAATAATGGTCTAATAATGGAAAAGGGTAACGGACGGAGGCCTGTGTTGTGTTATGAATGATTTATTGTACATTGTGCCTGCATAAGTCACAGGTTAATAATTAGACATAATGGGATTGTGAGTGTATAAGAAGATTAGTTCCACATCACAATGATTTATAAGTGAAAAAGATGCAAGATTACACTTTGAATTTTAATAAATGTGTAAATGCTCACTTGTCTCTTGAGAACTCCCAGCGCGGGTCCTCAGGGAGGTCATACTCTGGGATGGGGTCGTCGTGGGCGGAGCTACGGCGAGTGGTGATTCTGACCAATGGCGTGCTAGAGTTCATGGAGGAGCTGGAGTCAGAGGACACCTGTAAGGGGAAAGACGGATGGCTGATCACCTGAGTCTTGGAGACAGAACCCTACACTATTAACAGCTATATGTGTATGTGTGTGTGTGTGTGTGTGTGCGCGCACATTTAGCCGCTTAACATCATCATTATAGTATGTAAAATCCTCCTTGTAGTAAGCTGTGGCTATGACGATGCAAATCATAGCACAAAATCTAAGGTATCAGATTCTATTCAAATAACTTTACCTAAAAGCCATGCAGTTTGTACAATTAGGTTTCTCAACATGTCATACATTTGTAAAAAAAAAATATGCGAGAAATTTTATTTTTCAAATAATGTTTCCAACTTACCACCATATAGAATACCTTCAACTTCTCAACAAAAGAATTTGACATGTTATTCAATAACTTATAACATTTAAGTTATCATACAAAGTTACCACTGAACTTTTAATCTAGAATACTTTAACACTGCCATTCACCTATATATATATATATATATATATATAATATATATATATATATATATATATATATATATAATATATATATATATATAGTGAATGGCAGTGTAATAGTATTCTATATAGTTATTATAAATATAAAGTTATTATTATAAAAATATATATATAATTATCTTCTCAATTATCTAAGTCTTAATTATTTTTATACAATATATGATATATATCATGTATAAGTTAACATGGTAAATCATATATATATATACATACACTCTTAGAAGAAAATGTTCTATATAGAACCATAAAGGGTTCTGTGTGCTTCATATATAGAACCTTTTAAAAGTTCCAATCATTGGATCATTTTATGGAATTTCTTTTAAATAAATGTTGTTTTATTACATTTTTTATTACATTTTATGAATTTAGCAGCTTGTAAACATACTTTATCAGAAGAAAAAAATGGACCTAAACATAGAGATAAACAGTATTTTGCAATCATTTACGATATTTCTTCTTTAAACTATAAATATAAAACTATAAACTATAAAACGATATTAAACTTTTTTGGTTCTATATAGAATCCCATTTAACCTTTTTTTCTGAGAGTGTACTTTAAAATGTGTACTCTGGTGCGATTACTCTGAATAGTGCATTGTCCCTGTAAAAATAAACAATAAAGTAAAGTAAAGTAAGTAAAATAAGAGTTGGTTCGAATCACTAAACATAAACCTGGCCTTACAAAACCAACTAACTACATATTCCAAAGACAAATCATTCATATATTAGTGTGAGTGTATGTGTGTATAAGTTTTCTAGAACTCTTTATCTACTTTCTGTTACCTGGCGGCGCAGAGGGATCTGTTTGGTCAGCTTGTGCACTGCCGGCTGACTCCCGAAATCAGGCTTCTTAGCCGACGTCCTCATTCGGCAAACCACCACGATCACCACCATACAGGCGATGAGGAAGACGCCTATGCAGTAGATGGCGATCTCCACATAGTCAGGAGGGTAGTCCGTCTCGACGGCGTCCGGCTCGACTGTAGAGTAGCGAAAAAGGATCGGAGAGAATCGGACTGAGACGTGAGGCAACAAACCAAAAAGGATTTAAGGCACTCCTGAGGTGAGGAAAACTGCACCAGAAACCTTAATGTTGGACACAGCACAGATTTAAGATGCTTATGAAGGACATTAAGGTTCCAAGGCAAGAGGGGAAAAGAGGAAAAGGTGTAGGTGACTAAGGAATTACAGGATGAACCAACATACACACACACACACACACACTTGACACACCAATCACTTTTCACTCTCTGACAATCTTGAAGCAATAAATAACTAATAAAAGACACTCTGGCAAAATATTCTATTTAGATGTTCCTCTACCTTAGTTCAGGAAACTTTTCATTTAAATATCAACTTCAGTAAGAGTATAAAGCTATAAAATGAATGTGAACAGCAGTTCAGATCATGGTCTTGTCTTAGGAGAAAAATCTGAGATCTTAGCCTTAATTAGATTTAATAACGGAGATATTAAAGAGATCTCCTTGGAGATCTTTCTTTCCATCACAGCGTATTTCCTGACACTCAGTGGCCCCAGCGAACATACACATGCTTACGAAATGGTTTGCATATGACCACAGTATTGAAGTACTTCCTGACATTTGAGGTCCTTTAGAAATACACACTTCATGGATACAATCGCACACACACACACACACACACACAGATTTCCATCTGTCTGACCGCAGACCAGTAAGTGGTGCCATTTGCGGTCAAAGATTTTGTCTGTTTCCTTGTCAGGAAATGGACTCTTAATAAAATGCAATGCTGTTGCATAATGCATGTTAGCGTGCACACTTGACGCTGCCTTGCACATGACGACAGATACCCCTTGTGCTTCTAAAACTATGAAACACTTCACTAATATTTAGTTAAACCTGCCCAAAATTTGTGGACATGTAATAAATGATCTAGAGTCTGTCACATTTAGACACACACACACACACACACACACACACACACACACACACACACACACACACACACACGTTGTAAGTGGCTCTAATAACTAAGAAAGTCCAGCATTTGAGAAGGCAAGCAAATCTTGAGACTTTCTTTAGAGAACAGAGCAGTTATTAGAGCGGAAATAGAAAAAGACTTCGAAACATATAGGAATAGATCATCTAAAAATCAACATTTTATCATCATTAACACTCTCATGTGTTTTTTTTACTCTTTCTTCAATACAGAACATATCCCCCTCTTATCATTCACACTTGCACAAATTCTTTCATTATCTGGAAAAAAATTGTCCCACTGAAGAAAGTCATTCATACATTAAACAACATGAAAGAGAGTAAATAATGACAGAATTGTAATTTCAGATGAACTATTCCTTCAAAACAAGTCTTTCCAAACATGCAACCAGTGAAATGTTAGTTGGGACGAGAGACACGAGACACTTGGATGCAGTTTTAGATATTTTTAAAGATTATTTAATATCTCTTACATTTGATGACCAAATAAATTACGATGCTGAACGAATTAAACGTGCAATAACAAAGAATGAAAAATGTGTCGAAAAATTGCTGAATGGGTTATTATCGTTAACTAAAACTAAAATCATAAAAAAATCTGTTGCTTATAAAAAAATAAACCCAACATATCTCATTTTCTTTTAGTTTAAATTGAAGTGATAAAATAGCTTAAATAATAATAAATAAATAAAAGGCAAAAAAAAATTTTTTTTACTAAAAGTAACTAAAATGAATCAATCTTCATGTGGCGCTCAAAAATGATAGAATTATTAAAAATTCTATTAAATGAATATACTATTTTAGTGCAATAATGCGATAAATCTTGAAAGCTTTGGAGAACGGACTTAAGTTTGGTCTCTTTACAAAGACGACACTCGGCAAATTATTGCGTAAGTGAAACATTTTTCAAAAAGTGAACTTTAAAAAAGTTATAGAATTTATTGTTATAAAAATGTTACATTTATTGTTATGAAAATTCCACAAAAATACTGTTTTCCAAAACACGTTTTACTCAAAAACTGGTTGTGTTCCAAATTTGAGCTTGATATCTTTAGATTGATAAATGAGCTTTCAGCAAGATTTTGTTTGGGCGCAGTACCAAAAGTTTTCACTAAATGAAATTAGTTTCCCATTCATTTTTGACCACGAGAAATACAAGCATGACTATTTTTTTCAGGCCAGTTTAACCTTTTCAAATCATATCCATGATTTTGTGTGTGTGTGTGTGTGTGTGTGTGTGTGTGTGTGTGTGTGTGTGTGTGTGTGTGTGTGTGTGTGTGTGTGTGTGTGTGTGTGTGTGTGTGTGTGTGTTCACGTAGCAAGTGTACAATTCCGATGAAGTAAAAAAATAAAAAATAAACATAAAAATTTTTGGTCAAAAATGATCGAAGAGCACCGTCTGTGAGCAAAGTAACACTGTCCAAAGTGCCTCATGCTTCCTCTCAAAGAACGTTGGCGCGATATCAACCAACGTGACTTCGACATAAAAGAAGTGTGTGTACAGAAGCAGTAGAGGACGAGTGTATACCTGGAAGCACCGTCAACCAAGCAGTGTGAAAGGAGATCCCAATAGAGTTACCCGCCAAGCATGTATACTCGCCCGCATCCTCGAAAGTTACATTAGGCAGGTAGAGCACCTCGATCTCTTTGTCCGTAGTGTTCACACCTGCCGTCTGAGAGAAACAAAGGAGGAAACGCAGGAGAAGAGGAAGATGGAGATGATGGAAGGGAGATACAAGAAAGGAAAGAAGAAAAGAAACAAATCAGACCCAAAATACCAAGAAGAGGAAAGGAGATGTTCAAATATTTCCCATCTACTCATTACAGAAATGGTAGATGTTCCACTTCGTTAGAGAAACGGGAACAGCAGGGGAAAAAACGCCATAAACGTAGATCGAAATGAAGGTCGAAAACCTCTGAACCCAACACAGGTGAACCCGCCAGATCCTCAAGGGTCCATGCAAACACAAGTGAAGAAACATGGAAAACAAGCCACTGCCTTTCGGAAAGAAAGATTAGAGCGAGAAACTAAAGAAAAGTGATAAAGGAAAGGGGAAAACAGACATGGGAAACATGTCGTTGACACAGAACAGGAAGGCAGAGGCAAGGACAGACCGAAGGCTTGTTTCCATGTCTGATTGGCTGGATGGCACCAGGAAAGATCCACCCAAAAAAATAAGGAAAATAATACACCAGACCACACCACAACGGCTCAGCAAAAATACCAGGATCACCAGGACGACAAAAAAACAACCCAAAACACCAGCAGAGGGGGAAGGGACGCCGGGGAATCAACGTCTCGTTCATGGCTTTACCTGGTAGGACAGTGAGCCAACCGGACTGGCTGACCTGACCAATATAATTGGACACTTGGCACGTATATTCACCAGAGTCCTCTTCTGTAACATTGGTGAGCAAGAGCACTTCCACGTCCGAGCTGTTTATGCCCGAGCGCTAGAAGGTGCCGCGCACAGGGACAAAAACACACACATGGGAGCTTGTTACAATCTCTCGTACTCTTTAGGAAGGATAGGAGAGCGGAAACGGAGGGAGCACCACCCATTACATGGCATGAGAAAAACAAGGATATCTGCTGTAAAAATAGTCATCGTTTTTTTTTTGCATCTTCTCGTTCTTTTTAAAAGAAATTAGCCGCGTCAAAACATCTGAAAATGAAAGCATTGTTTCCGACAAATCAGATTCTTTTAAACGTGAAAAGCAAGCGTACCTTTAACACCCGGACGTAGGGGAGTCCATCGGGACCGTTGTGGCTGCCGTTCTTCGCAATGTGCTGCAGCCACTGGATGTGAGGCTGAGCGTCACTGTAAACCTTACACACGAACCTTGCGTCCCCTCCGACATGAACAGTGATGTTGGCCGGCAGGCCTGCCTGAAGAATGGGCCGGTGAGGAGAGCGCTCTGAGCAAAACCAAGAAGAATGAGCATTATTATATGAATATTTAGCATGTACGCTACTGTTTAAAAGTTTAGGGTCAATTACATTTTTCTTTAAAACAAATAAAAAAGTATCTTATGCTCACCAAGGCTGTGTTTGTGTGCTTTCAGTAAAAACAGAAATATTGTGAAATATTATTACTATTTTTACTATTATTACTATTTAAACTGTAATTTATTCCTGTGATGCAAAGCTGAATTTTCAGCATGATTACTCCAATCTTCAGTCACATGATCCTTCAGAAATCATTCTAATATGCTGATTTTCTGCTGAAGAAACTGCGAGTTTGAGATTCTTTTCAATGTTGATAACAGTTGCGCTGCTTAATCATTTTGTGCAAAAGAACAGCATTTATTTGTAATGTTAAATCGATTTATCACGATTAATCGCATCTAACATAAAAGTTTGTATGTAAATGTGTATATATATATATATATATATATATATATATACACACACACACACACATACTATATATTTAAAAACTTTTATGTTAGATGAAATTAATCGCGATTAATCGATTTGACAGCACTATTATAAATGTTTTTAGTACTGTCACTTTTGATAAATTTAAGGCATTCTTGCTGAATAAAAGTATTTAAAAAAATCTGGCTGATACCAAACTTTTGAATGGTAGTGTATATACCAATTTAATTCTGATCGAACATTAACAATAAAGAGGCCAACTCGCAACAGCACAACAAGCACAATACCCCAAAAAATATTTACTCACTAAAGTTTGAAACAGCTTTCAATTCCCTTGTCTAGTTAGGAACCGTACACGCTTTTGGAACAGAACATAATTATATTCATCTTTTTTCCTAAATTTGTATTAAAAATCAGTCAGTGGTTGCAAAAAAGACATTGAAGGCATACGTGAACGTTTGGCATTCAGATCACCACACCTACTGTCCTGTCAGGCGGCTGTTAAGACTTCACGAAACAGAGGCTGTTGCATTATCTCAGCAGATAAGCACTGAGCAAACACAGATGAAGAAAGGCAAAGTGGGGGGGAAATAAGACAGATGTCCAGTGTCCACCGTATATCAGCGGCGGTTCCGGGTGTATCAGGAACACTCTTGTTTGTCATTTCATTCCCTTTTTTGATAAAAAACTACTAAGATATGATCTGATATGATTTTTGTTTCCCAAAAGTCACAATGATGATACGAGTAAACTAAAGTTAAAATTAAAGTTAAAACACTTGGTAGTGAGGTTTTCTATTATTAGGACACTGACTGTTCCTTGTTCATTTTTTTGGTGCTCATGAGGAAAACAGCTTATAAATCATACAAAGTGATGTTTTAGGGGTAGGGTTAGTTTAAGGGGATAGACTATACAGTTTGTACAGTATAACAATCATTATGTCTATGTAAAGTCCCTGTGAAACATGAAAACGTGTGTGTGTGTGTATAGTATAGTATAGTATAGTATAGTATTGTATAGTATAGTATAGTATTATATACTATATTATATATGTACAGACTAACTTTTATGTTAGAATTTTTTATTTTTTATTTTTTTTGTCTTTGTCATTCCTTGGCAACTACCTGAAATAAAATAAGTTTATGTATATATTTTAATGCTATGTTAATATTTTCTTTCAGTTAACGTTTATTTTCTTTCAAGTAACAAAAATGGTTTTAGTTTTGGTTAACTATAATAATCCTGCTTTGGATACAGTAAGGACCTACAGAATCACTTTTTCCAAAGGAAAAAAAAAAAAATCTGAAGCTAAACTGACTAAACCACATTACTAACACACCTCAGTCTTCACAACACAACATTACTCTCGCCCTGTAATTCTGACGCGTCTCCTGGTTACCCCGACATACACAGACACACAGGCATGATGTCACACAGGAGATGTGGAGAGGTCAACCTTCACAGACATGCAGCGAAGGTTTACGGGGGATGTAAGAGGATTTAGGACTGAGGGGCACAAGAGGGGGCGCAAGAAAAGCTCAAAACAATGGTGCAAAGCAGAAAGAGAAAAAAAGAGAGAGGGCTGGGGTTAAAGGGATGCAGAGTATAAAAGATGCCCAACAGATGGGCAGTGAAAAGAAAAGACAGACAGATGAAGAAGAACAGATGAGAAACAAAAAGTTAGAGAGGCAAACTGTATAGAGATCTATACCAAATATCCAAGTCGAACAGAAAGTCTTCCTTTGGAGTGGCTAGCAAGTGTTTTAGATTGATTGTGTGTTACGTTATAGCAAAAAAAAAAACTTGCTAATAGCCACTTGTGCACTACCCTAACCAAGGAGCTTTACAGAAACCAGGTTGTCAGATCCTCAGCCCACAAGTTGAGCCAAGTGCCAACTGCTTGCCCGCATTCTCCACCAAATCACAATCGATTGATTACATCATTAGCCAGGCATTTACAGGCTGATCTGGCATCCCGAAGCGAGACTGTTGAACTCTGGGTAACCTGCTGACTTGGCGGGGTTGCGGCATGTGATTGGCTGAGAGAGAAATCAGGGTGGAGATGCACCGAGTTACTAGGGCTGGATGGTTTGAAACATGCCAATCAGTAGAGATTTTGCTGTATGTATTTACATCTCTTGATGTATTTACACGGCTATCAGTTTACACATTAACGAGACAGACTTATAGTTAATAATAGTTAGTGCAAATAGCCTCTGTCAACAAGGCAGGCTCTTTGCACTTGACACTCTGTTAACTAAAATGAGTGAACTAATTAGTAAGCCATGAGAACTAATCCGAATCCGAAATTGTTTTATTTTTCCCCCTGCATGTCATGTACTGTTAATACGACTTTAAATTACCGTGATTTCCCGCCAAACTTTAGTACCAACATGCTATGAGTGGTCCTTAACTTAAATAAGAACATAATGTGCACAAATTGGTATAAGGGGCTATTGTTGGAAGTTATCTACAGTTGAAGTTTCTGCGCTGGAATCTGGCTGACGTCCACAGTAAACAGCAATAATTAGTGTCTTTTTGGCTCTTTCAAGTGTCAGCGCTTTGTACTTTGTCCAGCTTTGAAATGCAGGCCAGTTCAGACTGGCGCAACTTTCATTGACCTGTTCGAAGGGTCAGCGAGACTCCAAATCCGGCACAGGGAAAATGTTTTCACTCTCCCAACCTTCGTTTTCTAATCTTGTCGTTTTCATTTACTTCCCAGGTTGGAGAGTCTGACATTAAAGTGAAAAACAACAGAAAAACAACATAATCCCTTCCTCTGCCTCTTTTCTCTCCTGCTTTCTCTGTGATGAGAGTATTAGACTGAGCCAGACACAAAAGGGCTTTACAGCCCTGCAATAAAACAGAAAAGAAAAACAGAGACCTTCTGAAAGACTGCTTTTACTTAACCCAGAACAGGGGCCCTAAATAGGGAGCATATATATATGCGTGTGTGTGAGCCTTTGTCCTTGCGTGTCTGCGTTCTGTTCATGGGTGTGTGCATGCAAAAATATAGCTTGGTTCTGAGGTCGAGATGGCAGGTCTAGTGCAGACTAGTGCAGACAGCTGTGAATTATAGGCACAATTCACCCCAAAAATGAACATTTGAAAGTCTTGTAAAGCCACAAGACAGCTTTGTGTAAAGCATTTGCACAATGTTTTTTCACTTCATTTTTGATCAAATAAATGTAGCCATTGTAAGCATGCAAGACAGAATTTTCTTTTTTTGACTATCCGTTCTCTTTCCTCTGCTTTTTAACTTTACTTGCTGTGTTGTCCACTTAGAGGCCCTGTTTACACCTGGTATTAAAATGCGTTTTGGTCGATTGGATCACAAGTGGATGACGCTAAATACAGGAGTAAACAGAGCTTGTCCACTTATGACCGTTTCCAGAGGTTGTCGAAAACACATTCGGCCAGATTGATTTCATAGTTTAAACTCTCATGTGCTCGAATGTGTTCAAACCGACACAAAAGACTTCTAGTCTCCGACCACTGACCTAATGCGTGAACATTATGGGAAGCGCGCTAGCCAGACGGGGATTTGTCGGCTGGAGACCCAAGTTTGGTTTGAAGATGAAAAACGTACAAAACACAATGTTCTCTCACCATGCCTGATTTCTGAGACACACACACTCACACACACACACACACACACACACACACACACACACACACACACACACACACACACACACACACACACACACACACACACACACACAGTGTTCGGCTGGTCTTGCGGCTGTCAGAGCAGAAACGAAAGCTGATGCTCTCCGTGTGTTTTTCCGTCATTGTACGCGTTCATATGTAAATTGCGTGAGCTTATTTCGTCCATTAGATCGAAAGATCTGAAAAAGTTCATGTATTTACCCGCCCATAGACCCTCCCCTCGAAGAAATGATTGAAAGTGGACAAATGAGACACCAGGTGTAAACGGGAATGTGTCTCCCTCGTCCACTTGTGATCCGATCGACCAAAACGCATCTTAATACCAGGTGTAAACCGGGCCTAAGATTCCTTACATGCCCTGTTTACCAGTCTCCAAAGAGGCCTGCTGAGAAATAAATGGTCAACACACATGCACATAAACAAGACTCACCTACTACATCCAGTGTGTAGGTGTGATTGATGGACCCATAGGGGTTGTCCACCAGGCAGGTGTAGTTTCCTTTATCAGAGGGAACGACACTCTCCATGATTAGAGTCCAGTGCTGGAGCCGGACCTGGACAGGAAAAAGCAAAAATCAAAACTTCCTGCATAGTACAACAGCACACATTCAGAACAGTTAAGTGACCTCTTTACGTAAATCGTATTTGGGTACATTATCTGCCAGACACACAAACACAGTTTTTAAAAAAAATATATATTCTCAAATCGAATTCATCTCAAACAAAACTCCAGGCTTGATTCAGCACCTACTATCATCAATTTCACACCTGTGTGTGACGACTTACAAAATGGAGGCCAAATCTGACAGTAGCACTGACAGAACAAACAGGAGAGAGAGAAATTGGCCCAGAAGTCGAGGGTTTTTCGATCAAGAGCACCATGGGAAAAGTAATATCGCCGTGCCGACAGACGAGCGAGCTCCCGCCCCCCCCCTCAGGAATTCAGCTCTCGTGACTGCAGGCCACAAAATCCAGCGTCTCTTCCATGGAGACATTCACTCCACAACTCTGCCCGTACCCTCGGCCTTTTGAGACTCAATAAATGATGACAAAATAAGGGTTAATTTACCCAAGGTACTAAGTTATGTACGTTTTCCAATGATTCATTTATTTTATGAAACATTTGATATTTTAGGGTGTGTTAGGGTTTGTTTTGTTTGGTCAAAACAAAACAAAAACATTTAGTCCTGGTCCGCTTTAATAGCGTTCAAATCCGCATTTTTAACACCGAACCCAAAGGCAGAGGATACGTTCACAGCCTGATTGGTCGGCATTTATAACGTATATTTCGGAACTTACCGAACATCCAAAACAATGCTGTGTTCTGGGCTAAATGTGCTCGTTGTATGTGCGTCCCTACATATGATGGTATTTTGACCAGCTGATACTCGTGAAGAGCTTATAAAGTGTGTAAAGGAGTCAAAAACCGTCAGGAATCCCTCCGTCACACACACATACATAGATCTGCTGTGAGGAGATGCGGTTCTGATGCCAGAACTGAACTGTGATGGACAACATCACGACTATGACGAGCATTCACATCTTTTTAGGGTTGCGTCTTATCCTGTGTTTGGTTTGTTTACATGTCTTTGGTCTGTGTTGCGTTCATATTTCAGTCGAACTGCACCAGAGTTTGTTTGGAAGCGTACATCTTTTCAGCGGTCTCGTCTTTGTTTAGTGCACAACAGGGTTCGGATTGGCAGCGTTCACACTTGAACAAATGAACCGCACTAGAGTATGTTTTAATCGAACCAAGAAAGCCAAGTGTTAACACTTTTTTTACACTAGAACTTAGGGGTGGGGAAAAAAATCGATTCTTAGATGCATCGCGATGCGGACATGGACGATTCTGAATCGATTCACAAATGCCAAAAATCGATTTTCAAAAAAAAAATCGATAATAACGTAATATTGACGGAACGCAAAAGACGGAACTCTGAAGCGTGGAAACAATATTGTCAAAGCTTCCACCCGGCTCGGAAAGGGCAAAGCGCATTACACAATCAATCGCAACTTTTATTGCCAAGGATTTGCATCCAGTCGTTGAGAACCAGGGCTTTCGCGCTATGTTGCACACTTTGGAGCCGAGATACAACGTCCCATCTCGGAGATATTTTACAGACACAGCGATCCCCACACTCTACAACAAGACCAAAACCGAAGTCATGGAATCACTGAAGAAAGCGGGTAGGATAGCTGTAACATGTGATGCGTGGACATCCGTATTTTATGTTAATAGAGATTCAGAATATGTTGAAGTTTGTTATAATTTGTTATTGTTGTGATTTTTACTGTAGTGAATTTACTGTTGTGAAATGGAAAATCAATAATCGAGAATCGAGAATCGTTAATAATCGAAAATCGACTGTAATCGAATCGGGACTTCAATAATCGTAATCGAATCGAATCGGGAAATCAGACAGATTAACCACCCCTACTAGAACTGTAGTCTAGGTGAAGGTTGGTGACTTTAACCATGAAGATTTTTTTTTGCATAATGAATTATTGCAATAATTGCTTTATGTTTACAAAGCATATATTTTGAAAGTTATTGTTGTTATAAAAAATATTCAAATTTAAAAGGTACCGGTAATTCAAGTCTGGATTATCGAATGAACCAGTTCATGGTCCTATAGTCAGACACTGAGCTCATATCTGAGTCTTCAGATCAATCGAGCGTGAGCAGCTCAATCATTAGTGACCTTCTGTGTGGAACAGCTGTGTGTTCAGAGACGAAAGTGCAAACAGACACTGATCGGGGTACATCGCCCAATCGCCCCACACATCTATTACACTTTAACCAAGAGTCAGTGCTTCACCAACTGTTTTACACTAACAATTCTGACTCATGCAAATCTGCCTGTACAAAAAGGGTACCTGTTTCTAAAAGCACTTTCATTTTTAAAAAGCACTAGTATTTAAGCCTTATTAAACGTATATGTCGAAGACCATGCAATGAGTTCCAATTCTCATATAGCACTAGTGAAGATCTCTCACCTTGTAGCCGCCCATGCGATCCTCCTGTCTGAAGGCTCTTGCGTTTTTCAGCCAGCGCATTTTGGGCTTGGGGTTTCCCGCTGCCGCGCACCGAAACTTCACGGTGTTGGCAGCCGGGACAGCGTGCAGCTTCTTCTCCATCTTCTCCGGAAAGGTCCAATATGGTGCCCCTGCAGGCAAGAAGGAGCAATTACAACCAACCATTTACATCATCCAAATATCTCCAAGAATCACGCTTGCAGTGCGCTATATATTTTCTTTGATGTCAGTGTCTAAGATTACATGCAGCTTTGATATGCATCACATAAAACCTCCATGCAAACTGGAGGTTTTTATTATCTACACCCGCTCTCTTATCTGCTTTCAGCGGTTCATACATCAGCCCCTGACATCTACAGTGTTTTCTATATCTATGTTTATGGAAAAACTCAAGATCAAAGCCAAAAACAGTAGTTTTTGGCTTATAAGGTTGAGTGAAGAAGACACTAGTTTGTTTTTAGCATTCTGGAGTTGTGAAGATCCTTAGGGCCTTACAATTATATAATATAATATAATTATATAATATAATATAAAATCAAAATGGCAATATGACCGTGTGGGACTGTTAAACCAAAAAAGGCAGCGCTGGAAATAAATACAATTTATTTTGAAAAATATTACAATTATTGTACTGTGATTGTTGTCCAAATCGCACTTATAATGCGCTGACAAAGCATTTGTGTCACATGTAAATGGTTTTTTGCTGTTTATGTGTTTTGTTATTATTAACTATCAGTCTAAAAATTAAAAAATGACGTTAATCGAAATAAAGCTGATATAATATAAAAAAAGATTAAATAAAAAACGGAAAAAAAAGATTAAATAAAATATTATATAAATGTTATATAAATTGCATAAAGAAATTCATTTTTTTGCAATAATTTTTTTTAAACTGAAATAAAATAAATTGAAATCGAAAGTACTAAAACGACAAATTAATTAATTAATTAATTAAAGCTAACTAAAAAAAATGTGGAAAAAACTACACTTTGAAAAAAGAGCTAACCAAAATTACTAAAACATAAAATTAACAAAAATGTATTCAAAATATTAATAAAGCTATAAATAATACCAAATAACACTGACACAAGAAATGCAATGAAATGGCAAATCAATAAAGTAAAACAATCAAAATTCATTTTGATCCAACCTAAATATCCCAACAGAACTACATCATTGCCAAGAGAGGGAGAAAGCAGGAGGCGCCTGAAACTCAGCAAGGGGAAACAGGAAGCCATGACCACGGATGTAAATCCAAACAGTTATTCACACTCGCAGCACTGCATGACTGCACCGCCCATCTGCTTAAGGGAACCCTGCAACTCACAGTGAGCGGCTTAAATAAAAACATATTCCCGTTCGCTCTGGAAATACACAAGAGAAAAGGAGGATAAAACAAGTCGGTCCAAAAACACAGCGGCTTGCCAAGAAGGAACTGGACCATCACATCCAATTTCTTTTGTTCGACAGACATGCCAACCGGAAGGTTGCAAACGACTTGATATGAGACGTGTAAACAGACATCTTTCCCTTCAGCACGAAGGCACGCTAATTGGTTTTTAGCTCAACCCTTTCCTTCAACGTCTATCCCTCAGTCTGTTTTCTTTCCTCACCACCCAACTTTTTCATCTCGTCTCACGGGAATTTCTTTCGTAACGGTCATTCTCTTTGACCTCGGCGCCCTGACGGACAGCAGACTACATATCTGTAAGCCTGACTCCTTTTAACTTTGTTAACGGTTCAGGTTTAAAGATGGGAATGACCCTCAGACATTGGGGTGGTAAGGTCGGATGTCCTGGGAAGCCCCAAGACAGGAGACCTCCAGTGACAGATGGACTGACCACTGAACCTTTATTGACATTTTTCTTCAAAAACTCTTGGAATCTGAAAGGGACTATCAACAAATACCACCGTTATCTGCAAAGATCAATCAGTAAACTGAAACATTGAGACATCCCAGCATATAATTCCATCAAACTAAACAAACATTTAGTCTTTAAACAATCCCAGTGTTGTCTACTCCAGCACACATTGTCAGAGAGCAACACATCTCGCAAATAAAGGAAACTTTCTCGTGAGAGGGGGAAAAAATTTGTGTTTTTGAGACTGCTGTTGTTGAGGCCCCATTGCACAGAAATATCAAAGAGTTCGGAGTGGTTCAGCTGGGCATAAATCCAACCCACTGAGCCCGAAACCGCCCCAAGCACAATGCTAAACACCCCTCCATCCCAACCCCAATCCCCCAACACACCCACCTCAACTCCACTCGTACGCGGCCAAAGGCCAGACCTCCAAAGATTACACAGAAAAGTGTTGGTGCAGATCCAAACCAGAGCCCATTAGCTGAAAGACCTCGCTCCACCCCTCTTTCCAAACAACCCTCTTTAATATTTAGTTTTGCACAACTCAAAACAGATTTTGTCGGGTATGCCACTCGTTTCAACAGTGGAAATGTAGTCAATTTCCTTTCCTCACCTGTCACGGCTTCTCCTCCGCATGAGGTTCTCAAAAAATATGAAGCAATTAGAGATAACCATGACAAAAAAACGGGAAATGAGTTAGCATTTTTTAACTTCAAAAGTCAATGGGTTATTTCAATGGGTTTGGGCCTTTTTTTAAGCTTTTATGTGTCGTTAAAAAGGTTGTTGTAATGAGACTACATAAGTTGTTGGGGACATTAAACGTCATCAAGTAACTCAACAGTCTACTCAATAGTCAGCCTTGTGATTATAGTAGTTTTTGTGATTACGTGCCTAACTTTACTTCTGGAGATTGTATTTAGGCTTCAAAATACAAAATTCCTTGCAGCACTCTATTGATTAACAAGGCTTTGTTTTAACATCTTCGGAATTTCTCCTTTGTCTAAACTTCATTAATATTCTCCCTCAGGTCTTTCCATTTTGCCAATCTCCAAGTGGAGCCCAATCCAAAAACACATCTCTTAGCAGTTAAATTACAGACAGGCCCCTGATGGACTAACTACCTGAGAAGGGGAGGACACAAAGACACAAAGGAAGAAGGAAAGAGGGCCTGGAATTCTGGGAATGTGTCTGTGCTGGTATTGCTTGATGACATAGTTAACATCAGTCTCCGCTGCAGTCTGCCTCGGTGAATGTAGCAAAAAACGAATACCTTCATTAATTACAAAAAAAAAAACAATACGCCTAACGTGTGGCATCTACAGCTAGCACTTTATTTTCTCTAAAAATCATTGGAAATAAAAGTGCATTTCACATAGTACTTTTTGGCAACTGGTGATTGGCCCCCTGTCCCGATACTCACGCATTTGTTCGCCGTCCGCCCCAATATCGTCCGATCGCTCCGTGTCGTCCTCATCGTCACCGGATGAGATGGCATCTGCAGAGAGTACCGGGAATACTGTAACCTTGCTTTGTTTCCCCTGTCGCCACAACACCCTCACATCTATGCGAACCACCATTATTCAAGTATTAGCTATTTTTGACACATTAATATAATCTCATTTCGAAGTCTGTGCCCTCCAAAGTTCGCATTTGTTGGCCAGATAAGTCAATGGTGTCTCATTTCAGATAGGTAACCACTATAAAATTGACTCGTGAGGTGTAAATTACTGTATTTTTATTTATTTGTAATATAAATTGAAATTAGACACACCAATAGTAACTACAGCGTTGAACACACGGTAGTTCGCAGTCAACGGAAGCGCAATATCTTATATACAGTATATATATATGATACTGAGTTTCAGTTAAATTTAATTTCAGAAAGATTTTAAAATATTACTGTGAGATACGATTGTGATCAGAGCTGATATGAATGCTAGCTGGCAAACATTCAAACATGTAATGTGACGTGTTAAAACAGACAAAATGTTTGTATAACACAACAACAAAAGGAGTCAAACAAAAGCAAACAACAGGCATTTCAACTAATATGTTCTTAATACTCAATTTACGGAGTCGTAAAACCAATACAGACAAATCCGAAACGTGCAAAGGACGTGCAAAGTCTTTTATAGCGCCATTCAATTTCAGGCAGAGACGGCGTACGAAAACTCATCTGCGAATATAAAAAGTCTTATTCTGCAGATGGCGCCACCTGTGGTAGACAAGCGTCTCACCTGTAACGTTTACGATGAAGCAAAGCGCGTCGCTAGCCTTTGAGCCCGCGACACTGCACGCATACAGGCCCGAGTCCTTAGGGGTGGCGTCGCGGATCTGTAGCCACTCCTGATCTATGAGCGTGCGGTTGTCAGGGCCCAGCGAGGAGCCGTCTTTGGTCCAGATGATGGCGGCCGCCTCGGGCAGCGGGCAGTTGAGCTTGAGCAGTTCACCCGGGTGCACCGAGCACAGGGTGGGCTTAGAGTTTTGGTTTTTGGTTGGAGGCTCTGGAGAGCGAAGAGGAAAAGAGAGGAGGGCAGGAGGAAAGGGGTGATAGGGTGCACAGAGAAAGACAAAGACAAAGAGCAAGAGTGTAAGACGAAAAACACGTCACCAAAATAACATCCCTAGAGTGACTAGAGAGAGTGTGAAAAGGAGGCTTCAGATCATCAATTATATAATAGCTCACCCAAAAGTTTAAGTCTATCCCAAATAAAGACACCCCAGAGTGTCCCATTAGCTGTGAACTGTGTACACAGAGCGTTTCTGGAAGCATGCAGCTGTACCAGTGGGAAAGAGTGTGGCATTAGCAGTGCGTTGACATGAAAGAGGTGCCAGTTGAGAAATAGGACTCAATATTTGTTCATTTTATAAACAGAGACTTGGGTTTTCCTTTCCTTGTCATTTCAACCCCGACCTCACACATTAGAATTAAGCCATTATTGCCGGTTTGTTACATTATTCTCTCTCTCTCTCTCTCTCTCTCTCTCTCTCTCTCTCTGTGTGTGTGTGTGTGTGTGTGTGTGTGTGTGTGTGTGTGTGTGTGTGTGTGTGTGTGTGTGTGTGTGTGTGTGTGTGTGTGTGTGTGTGTGTGTGTGTGTGTGTGTGTGTGTTGTAACGCATATTGGTTGACCACTAGTTAGTTCAAGCAAAACATACCATCTATATCCATTTCAATTCACCTGAGATTCTACTGAGAGCAAAGCCAAGACGGACAGAAATCAAACACTCAATCAGAAAGTCAGAATGAACAGTAGAGAGAGAGGAATTCAGGAAAGGTATTTTATCCGTTTAATTCACTTGATCGGTTGGATAGAATGATGAACAACGATTAACACTGCATAGTAATCATTAAAGGTGCCTTGATGTTGTTGCACACTCAAACTCTCTTCTTCAAACTAAAGCCTTCAACACTTTCTAGTAGCCTATAGAAGCGAACTTTACAGTCTGTGTGAAACGGTCCGAGCAACACAGATATTACATTTCTGTGCAATTAACATAGCTGGATGATTAAACCCAGACCACAGAAAAGCAGCTCAAACCACAATCTCGCACTGACGAACACGTTCAGCGAATCCCCAGACTAATTGTCCAATAATTTGGCCGGTACACCATGATCCACTTCTGTGAAAGCAAAACGTGAATGCAAATGCATTGTCTCGAATTCTGGAAGCTTCTGACCCTGTATGAAGGAGATCTCATGTTTCCACAGTACTAACAATAACCTATTGCATCTGAGCGGAAACTATGAATTAAGACAGACTAAACAGCTTTATACATGTACAAAAAGACATAAACATTGAAAGTGAGAGGTATGGAAAAACATGGTCAGACTTGTCAAGAATCAGACATAATTAGAAGGGCAGAGACACTCCCAACCTTTCCCGTAGTAACACACCTATCTCCCTGCACATTCTTGTCTCATTGTGACTGTGTGTACCACGGATTGAACTACACACCACAGGAAGGGAAAGTCATATGACTTGCGCTCAGTCCTCAAGGGGGTTGGAGTGTGCTTGAAGGTCTAAACTCTCTCCCCAGGCGCATTGCCCTACACACGTATAGTTCCTGTATTGTTCCTTTTTCTCGCTACTCCGGAAACAATTACCTTTTCCTTTATGCCTTTCGCGACTGTGCAGCCTTAGAACGAACTCTGCTGTTGATTGATGGGACCGGTATTCATTGCCTTGCTCTTCCGGAGGCCTCTGTTTGTCCAACTGTTATTTAACTGTAATTGGTTGCGTATTTCCCTCTATTGTACGATTAAAGGCAACCTGAAAAAACTAGGCCTGCTCCTGCTCAAGTCCTGTTAGATAGCCAACACATGTGGATCTTTATTTAATGTTTTACATACACTCTTAGGAAACTCTGTAGAATGACCGGTGGACATTCAAGTCTCACTAAACTATTAGATTATAAATAGAGAGCAGATAAGATGCTAATGGGTTTTGAACAGCTACAACCGATTAAGGAGTGCAAAAGATTAAGCTGTGTATGCTGGAAGTGGAGAAAAGCCATGCAAAAATGCAGAAATAAGCAAAACAGGAGACAAAAGAGCTCTCCAACACATCCAAATTATTACTTATGGATTTTGTACATTTGGTAGACACTTTCATTGTGGCATCCATTGTACTTAAGGTTTAGTTTAAATGCGAACTTTTATGGTAACACTTTTCAATAAAGTTAATTAACGACATTAGTTAACATGAACTAACAATAAGAAACACTTTGAAAACATTTTGCAATCTTAATTTTTTATATTATTTATTGGACCTGAGCTAGCATGAACAAACAATGAAAAGTTATGGTTTTATGAACTAACGTTAACAAGGATTGATAAACACTGTGACAAACGTATAACTCATTGATAGTTAATGTTAACTAAAGGGACATTACTGTAAAGTGTTACCACTTTTATTTATTTTGTTCAATTCCCTAATTAAACTGAACACATTGGCATTGTTAGCACCATGCTTTACCAGCAACATGCCAGCCAGTTTTAACCTTTTTTAGTTGATCAAATGATCACCTTCATGGACACTTACAACACAGAGAGAGAAAAAATGCTTCATAACTCAAAGGTTAAGAAAACTTTTCCCACGGCACTACAATAAATTCTGTCCGTTCTGGCAAGTCAGGAACTTAGTAAGATGCAACCTCAACGTCTTTAAACATTTGACATGCTTTCGTTCTCTTTATTCTTCAGGTCCAGTACATCTGTTCTTTACCATCAACAGTACCTCCTGCTCATCTTATTTGCTCTTTGACCTTTCACCTCTCACCCTGCCAACCGACCCCCTGCTGTCCACAAGACACAGACCCTCCACAAATCCACAACCTGTTGACATCCTGCAAATTCCAGATTTTCCTTCTTTGGGAAAGGTCAGAGACACATCCTAGTCTGCCACAGTAAACGTAGTCTTTTACTTGTGTGCTTAAACAGAGATAATACGTGACTGAGGAAAAACACACTTGCAAACTCAATTTCTTGAGGTGTGACTGTATCCGTTCTCCTGTGTTTACTTCTGAAGAGAGTGCCGTGAGCGGTGGTTATTATCAAACGTCCCGTCAGGAGTGACGGATACGGACTGTCTCGCACTTCCCGTCCGCTCCACCAAGTCTTATTTTCGCCTCTGCTAGAACAGATAATTAGACTCTCGACCAAACTGTGACAGGACCCAGTCTGTCCAATTCTCACACTATCATCCTTCTGTCTCTGCCTGCTTGGCGACATGAAATCGAGACCACCGTGCGCTTCACTGAATGCTCGGGTAGAGCTGTGCGATTCTGGATAAATTGATAAATTGATTCATGATTTTTTTTTAAGATCGATTCTCACACTATTCTGAACAGACAACTAAACTAAATAGGCTAACATGTAATTTATTAGAGATTCTGACACAATGTTAAATGCTGCAGTCTATATAAAATGCATAATTAATTTGAATGAATTTTTTTTTTTTAATCGGTTGAATGAATGATTCAATGACTCGCTCATAAAGACTTAACTTGTTTCATACTGGATGAATCAGAGTTTTTGAACGAATCTTTTGAAATTCAATGACAAATAAATTTTTACCAGTCACTTGTCGCCACCTACTGGTGTAATGATGAAATCGATACAATCGTTATTTAAAGCGCCAAGTTACTTTCAAAAGGCGATTTGCTCTATTTTGAGCGCTTCATTAGGCATCAGTGTTTATATCCGAACTATAAACTTTTATCCAAGTACTTCTGTGATCATTTCAATATTTGTAACACGGAAATATCAATATTGTGTGATGAAAAGACTGTTTGTGAAGCTGTTTCATTCCTAGATAGCCTAACTCCTCTCTCTGGATCAAACGCATATTTAAATATTCCTGTATGATTTTGTCCAAGGTTCAACAGACATGGTCCAATCGTTGTCATTTAGGAATGAGACCGTATGGGTGTTTGATCGCGTTTTTTTAAACTATTTATCGTGCAGCTCTAGCTCGGGGTCAGTTGGATGAGATGTGTCTGAGACGAGACAATGATGAAATGGCTCTCTGAAAACAGAAGCATACACCCTATTCACGTTTTCCAGGATTTCCAAACCAGGGAGTTGCAAACATCTATGTGTTCATGATGGAACTAGTAGAAATGTTGATTGATGCCAAATGTAATCTCATAAATATGCCTAATTCTTAAACTTAAATCAAAACATCACTTATCAAATATTTTCCCATTAATCTTAATCTTGTGATTTATTCATTATTTTGAATGAACATGGCAAGCATTACTTAACATTGCACAAAGTATAAGGTGTTGCTAAGTAGTTTACTTACTGGCCAATGTCACCCTCAAGTCTTGATGATATTCTGGTCTCTAGTTATGCCTCAGTACCCTCCTTCAAAGTGTAATCGCACCTGTCCCCAATAAGCACACATTTCACATTCTCCATAGGACAAAAGATGTGGGACGAGTTCAATAGTTATTATGGGAATTGTTTAAACAGTAAGAGTGAAGTTTTCCTTCGCAAACACTGTTTATTAGATTAGATCACAGAGGTTCAGAAGACAACCCACCCGCCCCACACAAGTTCACCCTACACAAGCTGTGCATTCGTCCTGTTCTCCTTTCACGTCCCCTCCTTCCTTATTTTCTCACCCCATCCCGTTTTCTACTCCAGTTAAATCCCAACACTCTTCCGTAGCCGCTCCTTTTCTTTGCTAATCACAATCGCCTTTCAAATTGTAATTTCTGCAAGCTTTATTGTCATGACAATGGCATGCCCAGCCAAAAGCACAGGCCTCTCAGGGGCGCCCACGGCAACAGATCGACACACAAGCATCCGGGCAAATCTCATTGGCCAACTTTCCCTCCAAAACCTCTGGAGTCACATATAAACACTGGAGTTTGGTGGTGGATAACTTTAAACTTTATTTATATAACTTGTTCTATACTATTTATGCTATTCTGCTTGTGTTCTATGAATTATGCATCAAATCATGCAGCTTCTTGAGGTGTGGTAGTTTGTGCTAGTAAGGGATGTAAGTAAATAAAATGGGTACTCGCTAAAATTTTAATTTGGGTGAACTTTCAAAAATTGGTTGGCACAACTACTGGAATCAAAAATGCTTTGCAGCCAGTTGCTTTATTTTAGGCCTTAAGTTTAATCAACTTTTTGTTTTTTACAGTGCACCCAAAACACTCAAGAAACCACCTACCGTAATAATGTGCTAATAACCAGTCCGAACACTTTAGCAACCACAAAGTAATGACTAAAGTGGGGGAAAGTTTTGCAAGGGAAAAAAATATATAAAAAAAATACAAAATAAATTACACATATACAACAACAAAAACACTGCAACAGCCAATTGCCACACACACACAAAAAAATACTTTTAGTTTGTTTAGTGGGAGAGTGAGGCTTTAGTCGCCCACGAAAACACAATAAACAAAGGGTGTGAGCTGACACTTTTATTACAGGGACTTGCAAACATGATTTAGGAACGTTTAGTATAAACAGAGAACGATTCGCCCAGGAAACCCCCTACTGAATGCAGGTGGACACTTTAAGTCACGCTTACCCAGATTGAGCATCTCTCACAGTTCTGGCGTTACGGGTTTGGGTATTCTCGTTGGGAACAGGAACGTCTGTGTTGCGAGAGAAGAACCCTCGGGCTAAAAACTCAGAGAGCACGGAAACGGGGACGATTCCGATTCCAGAAAAAGAGTGATGGCCGGAAAGATTTGCTTGGATCTCCAGCCAATGTTTGAAACATCATCAAAGCCCCGTCTGACTGTGTCTAATTCTGTCCAAACCAACAGGGCACACACGCACACTAAACACCAGCAGAACCACTCCAATGACAATAAATAAATCACACAATCCAAATAACAATGATCCGAACCAAGCGTGTGCGATTCCACATTTTCCACCATTGGGCCAGCTTGGCCATACCTCTGGTTCCAACCACAAACCTTATGGGGCGGCAGGGAATGAGAGAATAAAGGGCGAAGATCTTCAACTCTATTGTGCTCTAAGCCCTGTCAGATTACATTTGATCCAAGTTTGCTTTCCCACACTTTCATAACGTGTTGTTTTCCAACCACTCAGATGATTTCAACCACTCTCCCAGCCTTTATCACGTCTAAAGAGAAGCGACGCCTGTTCCAGATTTCAACCACTCTTCCAGCCTTTATCACGTCTAAAGAGAAGCGACGCCTGTTCCAGATTTCAACCACTCTTCCAGCCTTTATCACGTCTAAAGAGAAGCAACGCCTGTTCCAAATAAAACTAAGTAAGCAACACTGCTGATTCAGGAAGGTAATATAATATTTATATCATATAACTCTCCCTTAACAGAAAACTAGCTCATGTGAAACTCTGTAGGAATTCTAAACTGATATGCTATCTTAAACAATAACCCCTCCCAGAAACACAACCAAGCCCTTGGTGGGCTTTGCATGCATGCATCAAGTGGGGGCTGTTGTAGTTTCCCTCCAGGAGTGGGCGTTTAATGGCAGGCTTTTTTTGTTGAATTGATACATATACTGTTCTTTGGTAAAAAAAAAAAAAAAAAAAAAGAGTAAACATGTTTGGCACAACCCCCTGTAAGCGCTCAACTACTTGAGTTGCGTCTATACAACAAGAAACTGGTGTGGCTAGCGCTCTCCACCTTTCACCAAAACCTCCGAGCCTATCCTCATCACATGACTCCACTTGAGCCACTTAATCCTCCGTCACATGACCTCCCATAATCTTCCATCATATGATAGGAGAGAAAAGTGCAAATCGTCTTACAAAGTTCCACAACATAGAGCACTTAGTGCTAGATGAAATGTTAAGCATCTGACTTTGGACAAAAGATAACTGACAGAACAATGCAATGCAATATTGTGCAACAGAATTCTTTTGTATTTAGGACGTTAAGCGAGGCTTAAAGGAACAGTCCATCCAAAAATTTTACTTGACTTGAAACCAGGATATTTTAAAGCATTTCCAAGCTGCTCTTTTCCACACAACGGAAGAATAAAAACGGTTTCAAGGATTAAAAGCAACATAAAAGTAGTCCATACAACTCCTGTGCAATATCCCATCTCATCTTTATATCTTCATTGAATAACAATTTACATTTCTGATGACACTGTTTCTAGTTTCTCACACAAATCCACATAAAAAGACTTAAAATAATAGTTGTGTGGACTACTTTTGGTGCTTTTTTGCTCTTTTAGCTCCAATAATGGTCTCAAAAGCCATTGATAACAATATGCTTCCATTGAGTGGGAAAAAGCAGATAATTTTTTTAAATATCTTGATTTGTATTCCAAGCAGACAGAAAGGCATACGTGTTTGGAATGAGATGAGGGTGAGTAAATAAAGAAAGGATTTTATTTTAGGATGAACTTTCCCTTTAACCCTATTGTGGGCATGTATGAACCTCTTTTAAGCCTGAGGTCAAAGGGTATCTGGACAGTGTTAGTTGGGGGGTGGGGTGGTTGCTTCGAGTGATTGTGTTTGACAACTCTTTAATTAACATAGTGATTAAAGCTAGAAGAACAAAAGCAGACTTATCCAACACAACAGTTCCCATTACCTGCTGCCTTAAACTTAACAGGCCACTTGGGCCGTAACAGCAAACAGAACAATCACATCAATAATCACAACTACTAATGGCATGGTACAATGTGGCAAAATTGGGCCAAGATACGCCACTGTGTCAGAAAGTGCCAAAGAACCAAATAAAATCACTGTTTGTACTCTGATTTCGGAATGAGGATGATTACAAACCACATCCCGTTAAAAGGAAGTCAGGAAACCTCCAAAAAGAGTGAAGCTCTCGTTTCATTTTAGTTCAAATCTGAAAGCAAGTACGGTTTATTTTCTTCCCAAACAAACTAATACGGGTTGGTTTGCGTCTGCATGCCAAGCTAGCAAGCAGGTATGTGTGTGGTCCTCAACTCTGAACAACATTAAACTCAGACAGATGGAGAAAGAGAAAATATGGGGGGAGAAAGGAAAAGAGACGTTACGATTGGAACCACAAAAATCCTAAAAGCGACTCTTTGGAACGAGCCGTTGTGAATATATACCATACGAAAAAATAATTCCATGCATTATAAAACCTCAGGGTTCGCAGTTCAAAGATGCCAGATATATGCTTAAACCACTTTCTCCACATAATTATCAGAGTTTCAAAGATGTGCTCCATGCAAAAGAAGTACTTCCTAGGGCTTGCATACAGCAACTCATAAAACCTCCAAACCACACTTCACTGCAAACCAGCACCTCCTCAGAACTTTCCTGGCTGTCTTGAAGGGCTGAACACAACCGTTTATGAAAAGCTAAATCCCATAAATCTGCACTAACTAATGATCTATAAAGCAATAAGGAATCCTACCTATTACCGCAAGAAATTCCTCTCTGTAATGTTTTGTTTCACCCAAATTCCTAATTTTCCCAAGACTTCCCCCAATAAAAACAAAATATTTTCACACATATGTGCAGCTGTGTAGGAGAAGGGGATTGTTTTTATAGCGATTAAGCAGTAAAGAAGCATCTGTTTGCTTGTCACCAATGAAGTATTGAGATTTACCCTGCCGGGAATGATTATTGTATGGTACATGTCTTCCGTCTCTCATATTCCTTACCTTCAGGTTCAGTCGTTGACTCCACCTCTTCACCTCTCGATGGCCTTGCCACAGACGCCGTTGCCAGGGTCAAAAGTAGGAGCGCACCCAGAAGCCACCCCCGGGAGGACATCCCGTCAACAGAGAGTGTGTCTCCCCATCCCCCCCTCCTCGGCCTCCCCCTGGACACGGATCCCATCTGAGGTGCTCCACCCAACCATGAACTGCAGGCTGTACGGTCGGTCACTCACTGGAATTCTCACCAATCACCTGAGCTGAGGAGGGAAGTAGAGAGGACAGTAATGGTTTAGGTGATTCCCAAAGAGAAAAAGAGAAGATGAGGGGAAAACTGTAATATTGTTTGATATCCCACATCCAATAAAACCTCCAGCAGGTTAACACTCCCCTAAATCCACAGGATAGACCCTAAATATCGTATCTGACGATTTCAGATGAATTGATACTGAAGTGCGTAGGTCTGTTTATGGAGAAGACAGGTAGAAACTAAAGGCCCATGTGTCAAAATGCTGTTAAACGAGCCTTGCCACAGACATACCAAAGCTCTGATGCTTTAGACTGACACCTACACACTACACCCGACCAACACTTTCATCAGCCACTGCCTCAAGAGCTACCTGCAACTTTTGTCAACTTTATAATACTTTATAATCTTCCCACTCTGCAAGAACTGTGCCCATCCAGAGAGAGTAAAAGGGCTGGCAAATCATTTTGGACCACTCACAGCCAAGACACTTCGTGAACTGTTGCCGTCTGGTCGAAACTACAGAGCACTGAGCACTATACAGCCAGGCACAAGAAAGGTTTCTTTCCGCAGGCCATCTACCTCATGGACAATTAAATCCCCCCACTGGGCAATAAACATGTGCAACAGAACACTATTTATACTCATATTTATTTAGCATACCACATCTCTTACATTATATATAGGCCTAGGCTATATCTCTTGCATTGCACATACCTGTACATGCATATATTAGCTTTTGTCTTTGTATATTGTGCATTTTAATAGCCTATAAACAAAATGTAATAACTTATTTTATTTTTATTATGTCTTGTCGCTGTCACTCTGTCTGTGCACAGGAAGCAAAGACAAATTCCTTGTATGTGTGTAAGCATACTTGGCAATAAAGCTATTTCTGATTCGACAGAATAGACAGCATAAGGTAAACAGTTTATTTTATCAGGAGTATATTCCAGCAAACAAACTATGCATATATTTTCATAATTTAATTAAACATTTAAGCTTTTGGTGGACACTTCTATCTATCTATCTATCTATCTATCTATCTATCTATCTATCTATCTATCTATCTATCTATCTATCTGTCTATCTATCTATCTATCTATCTATCTATCTATCTATCTATCTATCTATCTATCTATCTATCTCTACACAAGACTTGCATTTCAGTCAATTCTGAAGGAACTGCTTTATTGGCAGTTTAGAACTAATTTGCACAAACAAAAATCAGATTTCAAACATTCAAAACCAGAGCAGTGAAATAAAACCCGCGGGAAACGCAGTGAACACGCGAACGTCACTCTGCAGATCTGGCGCGTAAATGCGCTATTGATCTGCTCTGTGATCGTGCGCGCGCATTTCTAGAAAGCTTTAATGTTTGTGAGATGATTGACGGATGGTGTGTTCCTCTGCAGTATTATGATCGAGGTGAGCAATGCAGGGTTTGATGCTGTGACACGAGCTCGGATTTAAAGCACTGGGTTGTTCCTAATTTCTAATCATACGCGATGTAATCAATATAATAGTTTTGAAAAAGAATGCACTCAAGAGAGCCCGAGGCGCATTTTTGCTCGTGCTGGACAGGCACGATGAGCATATCACCGTCAGCGCTTCCCGGGTTTGCTGCATGAGCATGATTTTGGAAAATATTTCCCAATGCAATAGCTTACATGACGTCACCTTCAGAGAACTTTTCTCGCGCATTGCTGTCCGCGGCAAATAACGAGTGCACGCGCAATCTGAACGAGTTCATCAGAATCATATTCACATTTAAATCAGGACACACAGAAAGAACTTGCTGCCAATGATAAGACAAACACTGCTGTTCCACTGGAACTAGATGTACTGTCGTTTGATTACATTTGAATTGTTACTTTAACCTAGGCTATTTGTTTTTTTATTGAGGCCCATTACAAAAGCTCAACCCTAATGATTTTATCACGGAAGACTAACTAGTTCACAGATTTTATCATTAGATCAACACTTAATTAGTATTCACATTATGATTAGAGGTCATTGTTGCTAGATTTTTACAAATAACATTCTAGTTTATTTCAACACAGAGATTATTTGTTTAGTTTATCAATAATCGGCTATTTGTAGCCTATAAAAATAGTGCCATTACAATGATTAAAATGCACTTTGAAAGAAAGAAAGAAAGAAAGAAAGAAAGAAAGAAAGAAAGAAAGAAAGAAAGACAGACAGACAGACTTGTGTTTTCCTAAAAAAAAATCGAATTTGAATCTATTTGAATTCTAATGGATTGAAGTATTCCAAATGTATGTGCACGTTATAATTACAAATGATTGCAGTAGCCTATGTTATGTTATGAATGCATTCAAATCCTCATTTTGATCATGCACTTAATTAGGAGGAGGGACTGCAAATGGATTTTTTAATTTATACAAAAACGTTCATATAACATCCAAAACAACAGATAACCGATTGGTATGAACATTTACTTTTTATGATTTCATATCACATATTACATTCGCGTTGGCTTGCATCTTGCACCTACATTTTTAAATGGCAATTTTCTCATACATCAAATGTAATATCTGATGTTTCATAATAATAATAAGCACAGATTCATAACTTTTTTTTCTTCTTTTTTTTTACTTAGTGCACTTTGTTGCACTAAGTGAAACATTTTGATAACCTTCTGACAAAAAGAGTCTGACAAGGCCACTGCTGATCATAAAAAAAAGTTGACATGAAAGTTATGACGTTTTTAGAGGAGTCAACATAGTCCATATAACATGCATATGTGCACATTTAATAGTTCAGATTTGCGAATTTTAATGGGGAATGCCACAATAACTAAACAAGGGTAAAGCCGCAATAAAATGCAACACAACGGAACCTCCGCGTAAAATACAAAAGTAGCTAACTTACAGAGAAGGAGCAGATAGTGGAGTTCAGGATCCGCATATAAACAGGGAGCTCATGGGCCGAATCCAGACAGGAATGCGACCAAAACTATTCCCTATTCCCAAAATCCAGCAGCGCACCAAAAACAGGATCGCATGCCAGCAGCGAGCCGCCGATAGTATCCGTGCGTGTTTGTGTAAATCCTTCCAGAGGAGAGAAAAAAATCACGCGTCCCAGCAGAACTTTTTTTCGTCCGTAAACCAAGTTGTCGTTGCTTCACCAAAGGGCTCGTGCTTCAGCTACAAGAGATGCAACACCGCAACAAACACAGAATAAAACATCCATCCCAAAATACACATCCAGTGACATGAGCGCAGTCTCTGAGGATACTGGCTGTTCTCAGACGCTTTGTCAGGTTTACAGAGATTTCTCTCTCTCTCTCTCTCTTTCCAACCCCCTGAAGAAATGTCACTCCCCCCTGAAACTCGAGACGTTTCCTGGCTGATAGTTTTTGGACTCGGTCTTTCTCCTCCAATCACAGGCAGACCTCAGAGCTCGAGCAGCTCGACCAGTTCTGCGCAATCCTCAAAGTTTGTCCGGAACTGGGGGTCTCCCAGTCTCCCTCCCTCACTCCCTACACGAGCTCCAGTGCTGCATTGCCATTCATTCACTGCAACTGCGCCACCTAGTGGCTGATCTGTCGGATTATTAACCCTTTTGGGGTCTCGGAGACCCCAGGGCCATTTAAATTGCATACATACACTTGTGTCATGACACTTTCCATGTCATGAATTTAAGATTTTAAAACATTCTATCATACAAAAAATGTCAGTGAATGTTTATAAATTGCATTGTGACATATCAAGATTCAATTTACAATATTTGTTTGGAAATGCTTTGCCTTTTAAAAACAACAAGGTAGCCTACTGTATTGAGTTGATATTTGAAGATTTTCCACTTCTGACAAATCTAATAAAACAGAGATAAAGGGATTTGAGTGTATGGCAAACTATGTGATCCAAACTAAAAACTACACTACTGCTCAAAGGTTTGGAAAAACTAAATGTAATGTTTATTAAAGGAGTATTTTATGCTCACCAAGGCTGTATTTACTTGATAAAAATATTAAAATATTAGGCCTATTTGAAATATAGTATATATAGTATATACAGCATATCAGAATGATTTCTGAAGGATCATGTGACACAAGACTGGAGTAATGATGCTGAATATTCAGCTTTGATCACAGGAATAAATTATATTTTAAAATATATTCAGATAGAAAACAGTTATTTGAAATTGTAATAATATTTCACAATAGTACTGTTTTTACTGTATTCTGATCAAATAAATGCAGCCATCGTGATGTTTAAAAATAACATTTAAATCAGCTATTTTTATCATTTCATTATTATTATTATTTAATTTCCTTTTCATTTCTGTGTAATACGGTGCCCCTAAAGGGAGATGGTCGTGGAAAAAAGGAGATGGGAGAAAAAATAATAAGTCAATGCTTTTTGAGCTTTTTGCGAGTGAACGCAAAACATTTGGGAGAGAACGCAAAAGCATTGGCAAAACATTTTCCCTCCATCTCATATTTTTTTCCTTCACCATGTCCCTTTAGGGGCTCCATAGCGTAATGATTTGTAAAAAAGGATTGAGTAAATAATTTCCTTTAATCTCAGTAAGATGCACTACACATCATTCACACTGTTGCATACGGAGCCTGTTATTTTCCCAGCATTACCAGCTCAGCCTGATAGACTCCCTCACGCAGCTCCCCCATGGAGCCCTCAGTCTCCCAGCGCTCACACGGGGAGGCTCCCTAATCAATGACCCCTAAATGTCACAGACTGAGGGGCCCCTGCCGCACTCCACACTCCCCTTCCAAACTGTCTTCTCCATTGGACAGGCCCTTTTCACTGATCCGGAGGAGTTGTGGAGGAGAGCGGGATTAGGAGAGGAGGAGGAGGAGGGAACTGTGGCCAATATGCCTTTCCTTCTCCGCTCTACACCAGGCTGCCCGAGCAAGCCTCCTGCTTTTCCCCCTTCCTCATAAAAGAAGTGTTCCCATTCACTCCGAACGAGCCAGCTAATAAGGCTGTTAAAGAAAGAGAGAGGTTCCTCTGTGAATGGGGCCTTCGATCACGGCTTTTCTTTCCCTTTTAGCCCCGATTCTCTCTCTCTTTCTCGCTCATACACAGTGAAGCCATCACACACTCCCATAAAAGGTGACAGTTTGGATCGCAATGAGAGGGAAGCGGGGAAAGGAGGGGACAGGCCACAGGTTTAGGGGTGTGAAATAAAAGATGGACTATACAGTCTTTCACACGCTTCCCCATCGCCTGTCCGAGCCAGATTTACATTGTTTTTATGGCTGTCTTACAGGCCTGCCACATTTAGCAAATACAATAGGACAGCTAGTGAGAGTCAGAGACAGAATTGGACAAAGGTTGCTCACGTCTTGCTGTTCTTCATTTTCCTCCAAGAAACACTCATCCTGAAGACAGAAAACATACATCGAGTGTTTGCATGAACACTTTGTTCAGAATGGAAGTTTACTGCACATTAATGCAACACGTTGTCAGAAATCACCACCTCATGTTGCATGCTCGTGGCAAAATGGAAATAAATTCGATTATGTTGCATTGTTTACTTAATTTGGAACATATTATGCCCTTTTACAAAGTCCTGATTTTGTTTTTGGGCTCTACTAGACAAGGTTTTCATTCTTGAATGTCACATATTTTACATTGTTCGGCTCCTCTCTTCCCAGTCTGTCAGTAACGCTATGTTTAGTTCCTGTCTCTGAAGCCCCTCCTTCTGAAAAGCACATGTGCTCTGATTGGTCAGCTAAACCAGTGTGTTGTGATTGGTCAACTGCTTCAAGCGTGTTTGGGAAATGTCACACTCCTTACCAGAGAGTTAATATCTAAAATTCATTCTCACTCTTATTCCGGGAACAAACACGTCACAATATTCCTAATTTAAATAATTCCCGCCCAAGGTATACGCAGAGTAAAGGGGCTGTCACACTCTCTGGTAAGGAGTGTGACATTTCCCAAACACGCTTGAAGCAGTTGACCAATCACAACACACTGGTTTAGCTGACCAATCAGAGCACATTGTGCTTTTCAGAAGGAGGGGCTTCAGAGACAGGAACTAAACATAGTGTTACTGACAGACTGGGAAGAGAGGAGCCGAACAATGTAAAGTTGTTTTGCAGAGCTTTTTTATGCTCAAACAGCAACATTACACACTAAAGAAAGATGAAAAGGTGGGGAAAAAAGCATAATAGGTCCTTAGTAATTTAATTAGTCCGAATATTTTAAAGTTGTCATTGTGAGAAACAGTATTCCACGCCGTGTGCTCTGTAGCACACTCCTTTCTTTGTGTAAGTGTACAACTGTGCAGGATTTCTTTAGCTAATAGCCTAATGTCCATAACCCTTCACTGGTCAGTCTTGAACACGGTTGAAACTCGCTGAAGATGTTAAGATATAACCGACAGTGGAATACACTTGATAAATCACTGACAGCTATAGAATTCAACCAATCAACTTTCAGAAATTCGTCTCCAGACGTATCAATGTAAATGATCTCATTGAATGTGACTATTTACATAAGAATGGTTTAATGACCAATTTTACTCAGATATATTCTTTTCATTAATGATGAATGGTGCACGGTACTTTTCAAAAGTATGTACACTGTATTTTCATGATGTGTTATCACAACTTTTAATCTTTTGTCAAATCAACTTAGATAATTAATGTGGTTCAGATAACATCATATTTTGAGTTTCTATTTATTAAACCAATCTCTTTGTTGTATTAACTAAATTTTTTAATTTCAATGAACTCAACATTTTAAGGCAACCAGGTAACTTACTTTTTTAAGTTAAACCAACAATAATTTTTACAGTGTACTTTCCCATTGGCAGTGAAGTACTGTATACTTTTAGCAATTAGTATAAGTATGCGATTTGGAAACCTCCTCATGACATAGCAGGACAATTAAGAAAAACACACAATCACAAACACGTCTTGAGAAAGATTTGCCATTTCCTTATCAGAACTTGCGCATGAGAACAGCCACCTAATGGATGCTAAAAATGACAGCTGGGTCCGCCCGTTATGCTAATGTCGAGTTATTTCAGCGAGGCCGTCGACACAACGGTGTTATTCCACCTCCAGAGAGAGTCACGTGACCAGCCTGCTGTGTGCTGCCCTTCTGTCTATTGACAGCAAGTTATGATTTATGCCAGACACTTGTTTGGTCAGCTTTTGATTTCAAAACAATCGTACCAAAATGCAGAGTTTGTTTTACTCCGAGAGGAGACGAAAAGAAAAACCATTCACACGGAGAATAAACATTCACTCCCCACGTCACTATGAGGGCAAGAATTCTTAGAAAAACATTATGTCACGTATCATCTCCCTGGCAACGCTCCCGAGGAATAAATACTCAATCATTAAGAAAACACTTTAAGCAGTGTTTAGTGCAATTTTACTTTAGGTGTGCCAAATACTTGAACACTTAAATTATAGAGAATGAAGCAATTGTGGGATAATGTCTGTGTAGGTGTTCTTTGCCGTGTATTAACATGTTTTGTGCAATAATCCGCTTGTAATGGCACATCAACAAAAGTCAACCAAGCACAAGTAGAGTTAGTCCTGATCCTTGCTTAAAATGATAAAAAATAAATATACTCTTAAAAATAAAGGTTCTTTATTGGCATCGATGGTTCCATGGAGAATCTTTAACATCCATGGAATATTTCCATCCCACAAAAGATTCTTTAGAATTTAGAATGTGCTTCTTTCTTTTTTTTCTTTTTTTTTTGTACCGTTCACTTGCCCGGAAGTTTCTAGTGATCCTGAAGACCTCGATGAGCTGGTTCAGTGTGTTTGATTAGGACTGAAGATAAACTCTTACAGACATTGGCCCTCCAGGAGCAGGACTGACACCCCTGTCCAATGGCATCACTGTGATCACTTTTTTTTTTAGTATGGATGACTTCAATAATTTCAGAAAGGCTTTTCAAAAAGGAATTTGAGTGATTCTTACCAATGCACATCTCACTGCCATAATGCTATGATTTGCTATGCGGTTGCTCACTGGTCCTTCATCCAAGTCTTAATGCCTTCTAGGTCTTGATAGCACCATTGGCCAAATGACTTGATCAAACCTAAGTAAAACCTATGTGTTTAAAATGTTCTTGGTTCACCAGCCACACTCAATGTAAGAGGTGGAGAACTGTGTGAATATGATTTTTGGTCTCTCTAATAGCACTCTTTTATATGCATATGAATGACAAACCCAGTTAAGGAACTTGTGGTGTTCCTGACTGTGAGATTGGCACTTTCGGACAGCAAGCGTTACCAGTTAATGGCCCTGTGGTGCAGCTTTAGTGATGTCATTAGTGGTTGTGGTGACGGTCTCAAACTGCAGTCCATCAAGCGTTATATGGTGCTTCCTCATGGATACATTAGGCAGAACAAAACCTCTTAAGGGGTTTACCATCGCTTGGGAACCAGATAACACTGTCACATGTCCCCAGGGCTTCCTTGTAAAAGATATTTGGATATATCTCAATGGGACAACACCTGGTAAAATAAAGAATAAATACAATTTAAAAAAAAAATTAAGAAGTGCAATAAACTTGAGCACAACGATGGGTTACTTTGATCATCCACACAAAATGACTACATCTCACAGGTAAAATAAATAAATAATAATATATATATATATAAAGTATATATTTACTGTTTATATAGCTTCAAACATTCTCAGAACAATTATTTTCCTTTCAGACAACATTTAGAGAAAGTAGTAGAGATCTCACCACGAGTTTTCGAACCAAAACCATTGATCTGAATGGATGT